>NC_092207.1:89702611-89734386 GCF_043381705.1 Parasteatoda tepidariorum
TTTAATACACTAGTAAAAGTATATATATTTTTTGTTTTGCTTAAGTCTAAGAAAATGCTTTTAAAAGTATTTAAAAATATTATCTTTTTGCTTAGCTTTCCTAAAGATGAGATTAGAAGACAGCTATGGTCTTCCAAACTAAGACGAGAGAATTTCCCAGTATCGGATAGCACAAGAATATGTTCTAAGCATTTTACACTAGACTACTTTGATACAGAGAGATTTGGTGGCACATGGCTAAAGAAAAGTGCAGTGCCAACTATATTTGATTTTCCTAGCCACTTGCAACCGAAAGCAAACAACAGGAAAACTGCAATTAAAAGATCTGCTGATATTGTTTTGTCGAATCCTGAATCAAGTAAGTTTGCGCTTTGTATGCATGTATATTATTTAAAAAGTAATTTTTTAATTGAAATGAGTTATATTATAATATCTAATAATTACTATCTATTTTAGAATTTTTCTGGGTACATAATTTAGTATTTTTCTTGTTAAATTTTATCAAAATCGAATGTTATTAAAATTGTCACATGCAGTAAAATATGGTTTCAGAAAAACATTAAACAAAAATTTCTGAATAAAATTTTTCTGTAAGGTTTAATTTGATAGTTGCTTTATCTTTCCTTTCCTTTCTAGGTAAGAAACGTAAACATTACATTGGAGATTTTAATGATGAAGACATGACTTCTCCAAGTAAAGCTTGCCAAGTTTTGAATATGGCTAAGAATCAGTCGGAAATCCATCGGAAAAAATTGAAGTCTATGACAGAGAAATCTAAGAGATTGAAGAAAAAAGTTGCTTCTCTTCAAGAAATATTGACAGAGGTGAAGAAAAAGGCTTTGATTTCACAATCTGCTGGTGATATTTTAGAGCTTAACAACATAACATTAACAACATGCTAACTACTTATTTTAGATTAACTATAAGGTATAAGTTTGATGTGGAGGTGTTATTTTTAATTAATGTTTGTCTTATTAAATGTTAATATAAGTTGATAATATGGATCCTTAGGCATTGTTGACAAATTATGTGAATCACTAGAAATTATGACATAATTAGTTTTAATACATAATTCATTCACTGATTCACCTTGATTTATTTCCAATTGATTCATGCTTTTGTTATTTTGTTTATAACAAGCCAAAAATGATGTTCTCCTAAGGTATCTGTCTACCTTCAAAACAAAATGTTTAAAAAATCAATATTTTCCTCAACATTATTGCAACAAGATTTCGTAGACGAAAAATTAATAAAATTTTTATTTTAAGAAAGCGCAATCATAGTTTATAATTAAAGTAAGTATGAGAGCTATCGTTTTAATTATAAAACTTTACAGTTCCATGGTTAGTTCATTTATTTTAATGGATAAAGTATTATTTAATACTTTGTTTTTAAGAAACAAAAAAAAATTCAGTTTAAGTGAAAAAAATAGGTTAAAAAAAACAATTGGTTCTGATATGATTGGCAATAAGTTGACAGTTGATGGTATTTGTGTTAATTTGGCAACAGCCAAAATACTTGGTGGTGATTTTGGCTTTAAAAATAATTCTGAAAACATTTAAACTTATGTTGAAAAATTATTAATGATTGAATAATTTTTAATTGTTTACATTCTTAAATCTTAATACAAAAATTGAAGTATTAGTTTGAGAAAAGGAAGGCAAGAAATGGTTTAAATCGAACTATTATTTTATTGTAACTTAAAGGTATTTTCGATTAACTACTCTTAAAAGTATTTTCGATTGTAAGGCAAATTACTTCTGTTGATAAATTTTTTTTCGTTTTTAGCTGTCGTTGCCAGGACCTGCAACTGAATTGTTGAGGCGTGCTTAAAAGCAGCAAACATCAACTTAGAAATATAGCCCTGAATTAAGAAGTTTTGCCTTGACCCTCCATTTTTATTCCACAAAGGCGTACAAATATGTTAGAAATGTCTTCAATGCGTGTCTGCCGCACCCCTCTACCATTAAAAAATGGTACCAGGCCATTGATGGCTCACCAGGTTTTTCTGTGCCAGCTATAAATGCCTTAAAAATGAAAGTGGCAGACGCAAAATCTGCAAAGAAGCCAATTATCTGTGTGGCATGATCACTGATGAGATGGCTATAAGGAGCCATGTTGAATGGGATGGCAAACAATTTAGTGGCTATGTATATTTTGGAACGAACATCAATGACGAAGATCAGCTCCCGGAAGCTAAAGAAGGAAGAAGGAAGGAAGGAAGGAAGGAAGCCCGGAAGGTTTTCATGCTCAACTGCCTTAATGGAAACTGGAAAATACCGATTGGGTATTTTTTTATTGACGGCCTTGACGGATGTGAAAGGGCAAATCTCATTAAAAAGGGCATTGAATTTGTTTCTGATGTTGAAATTGAAATTGTCAGCTTGACATTTGACGGTGCTAGTGTTAATTTGGCAACAGCCAAGAAACTTGGTGTCGATTTTGACTTGGCCAACCTAAAACCATTTTTTCCACATCCTGTTACAGGCAAAAATATATTTGTTTTACTGGACCCTAGCCACTTGTTGAAATTGATTCGTAATACTTTAGCTTCCAAAGAATCAATTTACTATCCCAGGGATAGTTTCATTTCCTGGAAATTTATTCAGAGGTTAGAGAGATTGCAAAATGAAGAAGGTCTGCTTGCTGCCACAAAATTGAAAAAGGCGCATATTGAATGATACAGAGAAAAGATGAAGGTACGTCTTGCTTCTCAGACGTTAAGTAACAGTGTTGCTGATGCTCTGGAGTACCTTGAAAAAGACCTTAGACATCCTGACTTTCAAGGGGTCGGAGCCACTGTAAAATTTGTGAGGATTTTTAATAACCTCTTTGATACGTTAAATTCTCGCAGTTTAGCAAGTAAAGGTTTCAAGAGTCCTTTGACTCTTAAAAATGAAAAAGAAATCTCGGCCTTCATGGAGGAAGCAGAACTATATATTGAAGAGCAGAGAACTGCTCCGTGTGAACCGCTGATTCTTGAGAGCAATCGCAGAACCGGTTTCTTGGTTTTTTTGATTTGTTTATATAGTGTGTCATCACTATATAATTATTTAATTAAGGGTCCTGGAGCTGAAATGTCTTTTTTAATGACATGCAAGTTGTCGCAAGACCACCTAGAAATGTTCTTCTCTGTCATCAGAAGCAAGGGTGGGTTTAATAATAACCCAACTTGCAAACAATTTACAGCTGCCTATGTAAGACTATTATGTCACACAGAGGTCATAAGTAGTGGCAAAGAGAACTGTATGCCTTTAGACAGCAGTTCCATTTTAAATGTGTCATCTGCTGTAAATATTTACAGTAAAGACATTAATGATGAGGAAAATTCTGACATAGATGAAGAAGTTCCTGAATTTCATTTAAATGAATATCTTTGTGATGTTACGTCGCATATTGCTGGGTTTGTTAGCCGTAAGCTGCTAAAAAATGTCAAATGTACTAATTGTACTTCAGCTTTGACACTGAAAGATGAAATATTACCACTCTTGCCTCATTCATATAATATCCCTTCTTCCCTTCCATTCAGCAATTATAAATTGACACAACGAAAGAATAAGGGTGGGTTAGTTTTTCCATCCCCAGATGTTGTAAAAATTTTTAAAGTGGCAGGAAAAAATATCAGGATGATGCAAGCTTCTGGGAGATTACATGTCACGCATGTTGTGCAAAAACTTATTACTGGAAGCTTACGTTTCATCAGCTCAAATACAATGAATAGGGTTTTCAATGATTTGAATGAACACTCTTATGATCAAGATCCATTGAATAACCACAAGATTTTGCTGATAAAGTCTGTTATTTTTGATTATATTAAAATTTGCCTTTGCCAGATTGGGAAGCTGAAAACTCAAGAGTTACAAAGGAATAAGTGCAGAAGCGTGAACACCAAATCTATTATATTTAAAGGGCAGTAAGGAATTTATTAGTGCCTGTGTCAAATTTGGAAAAGCTTCACCTTTGTTTATATCTTAATTGTATTTATTTTTGCATATCAAGATTATTTTTGTTTATATTAAATGTTATTATTAAGAATGCATTGACATCTATGTCAAATTTTTGTAAGACTTCAACTTATGTATATATATTAATTTTGTAGAATTTATCGGTAAGTGGCAAGCACGTTAAACCAACTTTTTCACCCCTTGTTTAATTTTTTAGAGCTATATCATCAGGAATTCATTAGCACCCGTGATGTCAAATTTGGAAAAGCTTCGACTTTGTATACATCTTAATTTTATTTATTCCAGACTTCATGATTTTTGTATATCTAGATTATTTTTGTTTATATTAAATGCTATTATTAAGAATGCATCTATATCAAATTTTTGTAAGACTTCAAATTTTGTATATATATATTAATTTTGTAGAATTTATCAGTAAGTGGCAAGCATCCCTGTTAAACCAACTGTTAATTGCTTTTTCCCCCTTGTTCAATTTTTTAGAGCTATATCATCAGGAATTCATTAGCACCCGTGGTGTCACATTTGGAAAAGCTTCGACTTTGTATATATCTTAATTTTATTTATCGCCTTTGCCACATTGGGAAGCTGAAAACTCAAGAGTTACAAAGGAATAAGTGCAGACTTCATTTTTTTGTACATCCAGATTATTTTTGTTTATATAAATGTTATTATTAAGAATGCATTAACATCTATGTCAAATTTTTGTAAGACTTCAACTTTTGTATATATATTAATTTTGTATTTTGCAGAATTTATCAGTAAGTTGAAAGTATCAATTTTAAACCAACTGTTAATTGTTTTTTCAACCCTTGTTCAAATTGAACACATTTGTTCAAATTCAGATCAAAATTTTATTTGTTTTTAGATTTTATTTGTTTTCTTAGGTGTTCCATTATGGAAAATGCTTTAAAACTTTTGCAAAATTTTAAATGTTGTATTTATTCCATCTTTCTGAATTGAATTACATTATTTTGAATGTTTTGCCCCGTATATCAAATTTTAACTGCTTTTATTTATATGCATGTTGTTCGTGCACTTCCGTTGTTATGAGTTAGCCGTCGAATCTCGTGATACCAAATTTCAGCTGTCTTCACTTTTATATTAATTATAAGTATTTTTTTCAACTTATTTCAATTTATCTTAGAGTGAATTGCATTATTTTGGATGCAATAACTGCTAGCAATCGGGTCGAATTTCAGATGTTTTCGTCTGTGTATCCACTGCTATGCGTTCCCACCTTATCGTGGTGCTGTGGTTTGTGTGTGTTGTAGATCCCGAGAGCTATGCCGGCTGTAACTTAGTTACTGGCAGGGTCACCCAAGCCGGACAGGTCAGAGGGGAGACACCAGACAAAGAGGAACACCCTGGTCTTCCAGGTATGGGTCATCAATATTGGATATATATCGCAAGTTATACACCACAAGTTATCGCAAGACCACTCATAAAAATCCTCACTGCACCAATATTACATATTTATTGTATATAATTTGATGTTATTCTAAAAATAATCGTAATATTATTTTGTTGTGTTTGTTGTTTCCATTAAAGGAGATCAACTACAGGCCAGATCCACCTTATACAGCAAGTTGTGAAAATGACATACAAGAGTCTTTCTTTGCAAAGAGCGGATTAAGAGAGGATGATTCTTTATTCCATCATGTTTTTAATAATATGTAATAATCTTGAATGTTTTGGCTTAGTATTTTACAAAAAAGAAACGAACTAGGTATTGTTGAGCATCTTATATCTGTAAAATATATATAGGTGGAAGTCATTACTAAAGGAAAGGGGAAAAAAATAGAATTCTAGCATTGAATGAACATTGGAAATATTTTAGTAGGGAAAGAAATTACAATTATATGAAACCTTTGCAAGACCAATAATACTATACAGAAACAACTGCTAGAAAATGAACAAATCAAAAATTAAATCTATTTTTTACAAATGCAAAATCTAGAGAAGAAATTTTGGTTCATTAAGAAAATATTGAGAATAAAATACAGCTGTGAATTAGTGCCACTAATTCAGAAAACCTAGCATAAAAGTGGCTAAGTTGTATAAGAGTACTAGTATCTGACGGATTGGTATAGAATAAAATAAACTATTCAGATGGCCAAAGCTGACAGCTGGCTGTGGTGCTGATAAAAGGTATTCGGAATTATAAAGATTTAGCATCCTAAACATTCATTGAAAGATTTGAACTGTTTTTACCTTTGTATAGATTTCATTTGCTAGCCGGCTAAAGGATAAAATGCATTTTATATGTAGGGTCATTGTACTCTTCTTTATCTATAAAATGATAAAGAATTTTTTTTAATTGTAAAATAAAGTATTTTTAACTTGTTACTTTTTAAGTTACTGGTTTTCTGTATGCAGATTATTAAATATATATTATACTATAATTCTTAAATAGTTGTATAACTTACAATTTCAATCACGATAAAAGCATTGTTTTTTAATTATATTTATTAGTTTGAATCTACATTTAGTATAAATTAAAAAATTCTAATTGTTTTCTCTTTTAATTATTTTTTGTTTAAATTTCTTAAGCTTTTATACGAGTCCCTTTGCGTGGACAATTAAATTTTTCTTGTAATCTATAGAATTTTATTGCACATTTAGTACGAAATAAAATTTCTAATTTTTTGTTTTCTTTTATTAGTTGAATGCTTTTAATCTTACATTTTTCTCTATTCGGCACTGAAAAGCTTTATATTTAATATTTAGACCGTATATCTTTTACATATTAAAATTGAAACATTTTTTCTTCCTTATTCCTTTTCTTTCTAAACATCAAACTTTTTTTCAGACTATCTTTCTAATTTTACAATTTGTTTTATCTTTCAGTGATAAAACTTTTCAACTGTAAAGATTAAGTTTATTTTTTAAACGAAATTATGTTTCATTAAAAACGAAAAGCAAACATTTTCGTAAAAAAAAAAAATCCTCATTTTTTTATATTGAAGTTATTTATTAAAAAAATATTTTTGGATATAGTAATATATATTAGCTGCACAGAATATTTTTTTTAAATTTTTATACAATGAATAAATTTTAAAAAATAGTAATAAGAGTAAAGAATAGAACTACTTAAATTTTCTAATAAGGGCAGTATTTTAATTAAAAATTATTTGTCAAGAAAAAAAAACTTATGTTTAAAAAAACCAATTTAATAATCCCAAAGAAATGTGACTAACGGAAATATTTTTCTCTCTCTTTCAAAAGCATCGGTAATATCAAAATACAGCTGGTTAAAAACGTTTGTGCGCCAACATTCGTGATATTGGGCCAAGTATTGCACCCTTTCTATCACGTGATTGTTGCTCTTTGCTTACTATCTGTGGCGTGTCTTTTCGGAAGGAATAAAGCGAACTTGGTTCCTCTACCTACTGTATCAACTCTATGGTGCACAGCAAAAACCACATTGTCATAATCATGCTGTTGGTTACAAAATTGAGGAGCCTTAAGCCCTGTTGTAAAATGTGTACATTATACAACCCAGACAAGTCAGTCGTATGTTGAGCCCTTTCGCCTCATACGAAATTTTCTTATATGAATCAAGCTATATTGGTCAAAATTATGCATGTTCTCATCAGCAATAAAGCATAATTGCGTAAGAAGAAACTATAATTTTGCGTTTGATGAGTACTGGTCGAAAATGTTTTATAACATCTATCTTACAACTAAAAACGTTAGGTCAAATAATTAGTTTTACTTCATTTGTGTAGACTGTTGGTAATTTTTATCACTCCAAATTTATTTTTTTTTTCTTTCTCAATTAAAGCATAAGTTATTGCAGTCCACATCTGATCTGGTAGAGTAGGAGTCATATGTTATTCAGCCATATGCCTCAAAATATGACGTGGTATTTTCAAATCTATAAGATCTATTTTTTTGCATGAATGTTCTCAACATAAATAGTCTAAAGAATACACTAATTACCAATTACTAAAGCCTTTTATGAAATATTTTACAGCATAACTAAATCAACTGCGTTTTTGAACGTTTTAGCCAAATTCGTTGTGATATTAACAGTAAGTTATTTAAAAATTATTAATACATCGAATGGATAATTTATACCGTATGTTTGTTGCTATTTACATGCAAATAAAACAAAGTGTGGTAAAAAAATTATTTTGACATTATTTAACGAGTTTTTTATCTAAACTTTACAATATAAAAAAAAACATTTTTGATGCATCGATTTCATGTTTCACTACATAATTCATTAACAAATCAACATTGAAAAGCTTTTAAATTATATATATTTCAAAAATGAGTTATTGAAGGGTATCAGGTACCTTTATATCATATTACTAAATTAATTTGGACCATAATATCTATGCCAAATACACAAGACCTAGAAAGAACACTTTGGGAGATCGATTAACAGTTTGTTTGTTCCTAGCAGTCATATTATTTCTCTACTCTCACATGCCACAAATGAAAGAGAAAGAAAAACAGAAACGTTATCGGACGTATGTTTGATCAATCTTCTCAATGATCTGACCAATATGGGACAGGTCAACTGTCAGAAACGCGAGTGGTATCCATCAACAATTACATTTAGCCTATTCAGCCATTTACTTTGTGTGATTCAGAGGATGAAAAAAGGAGAGAAAAAGAATATAAGGGTTATGTCTTGCATGCTCAATCAGAATTGGACAGGTAGGCTGAGTCAATACCTATATATATATATATATATATATATATATATATATATATATATATATATATATATATATATATATATATATATATATATATATATATATATATATATATATATATATATATATATATATATATATATATATATATATATATATATATATATATATATATATATATATATATATATATATATATATATATATATATATATATATATATATATATATATATATATATATATATATATATATATATATATATATATATATATATATATATATATATATATATATATATATATATATATATATATATATATATATATATATATATATATATATATATATATATATATATATATATATATATATATATATATATATATATATATATATATATATATATATATATATATATATATATATATATATATATATATATATATATATATATATATATATATATATATATATATATATATATATATATATATATATATATATATATATATATATATATATATATATATATATATATATATATATATATATATATATATATATATATATATATATATATATATATATATATATATATATATATATATATATATATATATATATATATATATATATATATATATATATATATATATATATATATATATATATATATATATATATATATATATATATATATATATATATATATATATATATATATATATATATATATATATATATATATATATATATATATATATATATATATATATATATATATATATATATATATATATATATATATATATATATATATATATATATATATATATATATATATATATATATATATATATATATATATATATATATATATATATATATATATATATATATATATATATATATATATATATATATATATATATATATATATATATATATATATATNTATATCATATATATTAATATATTATATATATTTTAATATATCATATATATTAATATATTATATATATTTTAATATATCATATATATTAATATATTATATATATTTTAATATATCATATATATTAATATATTATATATATTTTAATATATCATATATATTAATATATTATATATATTTTAATATATCATATATATTAATATATTATATATATTTTAATATATCATATATATTAATATATTATATATATTTTAATATATCATATATATTAATATATTATATATATTTTAATATATCATATATATTAATATATTATATATATTTTAATATATCATATATATTAATATATTATATATATTTTAATATATCATATATATTAATATATTATATATATTTTAATATATCATATATATTAATATATTATATATATTTTAATATATCATATATATTAATATATTATATATATTTTAATATATCATATATATTAATATATTATATATATTTTAATATATCATATATACATATATATATTATAATTATTCATCAATGTAAAATAGGCAGTAGAAAAGTGAAATTTGTAACTAAAAAAGGTTTTTTTAGCATATAAATATTATATGACAGAAATATTATTAACTTGAATTAAGAATACTTTGTGTATTAACTATTGTTTAATACTTTTTGTACTGCATTTAAAACTCAAAATAGTAAACTTGAAAAAATAATTGACGCTTTTACAATATTTTATTCCAAATCGGTGTAATATTTGCTGAGAAATAGATTTTTGAAAATACTGACTTTTTAAAAATTCGTTTTCTCAGGAAATTTTTGACCGATTTCGATCAGATTTTATATTTGGCCATGTTAAATTACATTATTTAAAATGACGTGAAACCTTCATTTTTTTTCAATTGTTTCGAAAATTATGAAATAAAATAATAAAAAATTATAAATATTTAGTAAAAGTTATTCTTTGCAAGGAATTATCCTAGGATAAATGAATTTTATAATTGGGAGCAAAAATTTTTCAATTCACTTCTCGAGATATGGTGAAATAAACCAATAGTAAAACTAACAGGAGAGCACTCTAAACTACGGACCGGCTCTCCCGACCAAACTATTGCGACCGTATGTCCCAGATTACGGTTACTTAATTCGTTTTTTTTCAAAGAGTTTCTGCATTTTAATCCATTTATGTTTTAAAAAATATTGAGGGTGGTTTTGTAGTCTTTACATTTTTGCTTCGTATAATATTTCTTTTAAAAAAACGTAACATAATACACATTAATAGTTCTTAAGTTAAATTACACGTTTATTGAGTATCGAACACACGTTTCCTAGATTCAACGGCACTATATCCACCTCAGTAAAAACTTAATATTCTTCAGATAAAGTCAGTTTTCTTAAGATTTGTTGGACATTTTATGATGTTTATAATGTTTTAATCTTTTTGAAATACCGGTAAATTTCTTGTAGACATTGCTTAGCCACTTTGAAGGCTTTTTTAAACCTTTCTTTTAAATATCTACAGATTTTTTCAAGATATTTCACAGACATTATGAATCAGCGTAACAACGTGAAATTCGTCTTCAGATTAAAAAGGACTAAAACTTTTTAAAAAAATAAAAAAATGCGTTTTTCATTAACGTATATATTAGTTTTTATTTATTTGACTTACCTCCCTAACGATACAAATGTTATTAACATGAATTAAAAGTTAAATTTTCGATATTGAATTGTAATAAAACTGATTATTTTAAATTTACACTATTTTTTGCTAATTGTAAAAATAGACAAATTTATTAGTGCAATTAATATAACAAAAAGCACGAAAATATAACAAAAAAATTAACTTAACGAAACTAGATATTTTAATGTACAATGCAATGTATCTTTTAACCAATATCTGTATGCACAAATTTCTGAAGAAAAAGCAACGAAACTATATGTGTCGTTAAATCACCATGCATAAAGTAAATAAATTCTGAAGATATTTACCCTACTACTTAGGCTTATGTTTTACAGAAAATTTAAAAAATTCATTCTGAAGATTTTCCGTAGAAAATGAAATCTGAAGATCATTGATCGGCTTTTTAAGCGTAATTTCGCAGAAAATTAACTCATCTTGAGGATTGTAATTCTCAATTTAATTCTGGTTAATTTTCTTAATTTTAAATCTGAAGATTTTTAATAATCTTATAACGTACTAAAAATTTGCAGATTAAAATAAGGAAAATTTTAATCTGAATAAGTTCCTCATGAAGACACTTAGTTCCATGAATCTGGGTAAATGCCTTAATCGAGAGGGTAATCTGTTAATCGACCGACGGAACTGGAGTTTGAATCCCGGCGTTGGCACCACAATATATCCCCCATTCCTTCATCACAAGAGGAGTTTCCAGTATCGTGCACTCCTCAATTGATGACCATAAACTATTATAATACAAAGTTTTCATTCAAGGGTCAACACTACAGAGCTTCAAAGCAAAAAGAAGTATTTCTCAATTCGCACGATAGATGTCTTTGCATCGTCACGATAGATGGAAAATCTTTCAAGAATTTTTCAGAAAATTTGAAGAATTAATTTTGACGATCTTCTGTAAAAACAGAAATATGAAGGTAATTTGAAGATAAAAAGTAGGCTTAAGGAGTGGGTCAAATACCATCAGACTTTTCTTCAGAATTTTTTTAAGATAATCGTCAGCTTATTTTTAGTAGGGCAGCTTACAGCAAATAAGAAAGATGAAGCAATGGAACATTCAAAATTTGTTACACTGATTGCTTTTTTTTGTCTAACTTTCAACCAGAATTAAATATTTCAAAAGGATCACATAAAAAAATTTTTTTTAGGTTTTTCCAAATATTCATATTTGAGATCACATACGGAAATTTCGATACGAGTTTGAGGGTTAAAATATTTTTGAAAATAAAATAAAATTTTTAGTGCTCTATGGGTAAGTAAGAAATATCAATACAATTTTAACAAGAGTTCTAAAACATATATTACTAAAATTCTTTGCAAAACATCCTATACAATTGCATATCATATAATATATTAGGGAATAAATTTCATGAAAATTTTTAGTACATTCACACTAGAAAAATATTTCACGTAGTATAGAGGCCATAAAATTACTCGGTATTCAAGAAAACAGCCAAAAAGGATTTTAAAGCAGTGGTCTTCTCGCAATAAAATATATTTTCAGTTCTATTCCTAATAAAAAAGGATCATTTCCTCCAGCTTTTTTCTTCGTGATTCTACAAAAATTGCTTTCAAAATGATAGAGTGCTTTTATGATGACAGAAGATGACTTCACTGCCGAAGAACAAGAGAAGGGATTGGAACGAAATATTGAAATTTTAAGTCCTAAAGAAAATTGAATATACTTGAGACTCCCTTGTCAAAATGGAAGTTATAGGGATTTTTTCATACTTTTGTTAAAAGGAGGATTTTTTCTTAAATAAATAAATGTATTTATGATTTACAAACGTAACCATATATTATTTTGATGATTTGGATTTTGCCCTTATTTAAAGCACATAAAGTTAATAAAAAATGTTATTATTTGTTTATTCATCAAAATTGGAGGCTTTTTTAATGATTTGATTGTGAAAAAATGTCTGTGGACATTATGTTTTAAAATTTTGTTCCTTTGATACCATTTTTATTTAAGCAGCATATTTTTAACATTATTTTTCATTAATTTAGGTAGAAATAAGTAAAAAATGTTATACTTAGCACTTTAACAATGCATGTTTATGAAATACAGCATCAGAGTCTTCTGTTTCTGTGTTAAAGGTAAAATTTTCTAAACACGGCTCCCTTCCATACAATATTTTTTTTTCAAATTTGCTCTTATTTGCAATTATTTAGATCGAAAGTAAACAATTAACCATCATTAAATTTTCTTAGATTTACGAAATCAATGTTTGATGAAATTTTGAATAAAAATTTAAAAAAAATTCAAGCTACTCTTTTTGAATTTTAGATTTTAGTACAAATATAAATACGATATGCTAGTATATTTTTTGTAACAATTGGAATGTTTTTTTAATTAATAGATATCGCAATATATTTTTGCTTGTAATTAGAGCGATAGAAAAAATATCTATAAAAAACTTATCTCACCCACCTTCCTACATTCGTCAGATTTCGATAAAATGTTTGATACTACCTTGCTTGTATATTAATTTGCGATTCCCAAAATATTTGCCTCTTTCTTTTTCCTAGTTCCTTTTTCCGGTTTTCTAAATATTATATTTTCCTTAATAACAATTTTACCTTGGCTACAGTTTGGCTCTAAATAGGCTTAATATGGGTCTTATATGAACATGCACCGAGGAACCAATATTATAATGCCTAGATTTTTATCATAGAACGGCCTATATAGGGTCTATATTGACCTAATAATGAATATAAAATATCGTGTGAATATCATAATTCTATATAAGGTGGATATTGGTTGTTAAATGTAAGGTGAATCGGACAATTCTATAGAAGGCTGATATCAAAAAGCAATGGTCCTTTTAGCCATTTATGATCCAAGAATCGTGAACATTGGTCCAATGAGAGCCCAAGTTATTTTGCTGCTAGGATCATTACAAGAAAAACCTGCATTAAAATTCCAAGCCTAATTTATTTAAACGAAAGTGACTGTGTAATGTTGAAGAGGCTTATAATTGATTCATAGATCGTAACTAATATAACCAGTAGACAAACAAATATTATCTACAATTTTTAAAATAAAATTTAAATTCGAAAAATAATATTAGTCAAGAATTCTATAACAGCCAAAAAATTCTTGATTAACGTTATAAAAAAATTACAGTAACTTGCTGAATGATTAATATATGTTCTTGCTTTCAGTATTACTATTTTCAAGCAATTAAAATATTATAAAAATCAAGATTAATATTATTTTTGTATTCTAGGACTAAATTTATGCCAGAAACGAGAGGAACCAGTTAAAAAAAATTAGTCAAAAATTAGAAAAAAAATATTATAAAGCTTTGAATTATTGCACGATGTACTTATTATACGATAAATAAATGAATACTTTAAATTCAATTAGATTGATGCATTAATAATATATTTTAATTGAATTTCTTTAATTAATTTACAGAACACAGAGGTTTAAGAAAAATTTTTGTGCACAAGTTTTTTTTTAAAATTAAAATAAATTTTTTTAAAAAAACTTATAATGAATTGAAAGCAGCAGACAATAATGAATTTGCAAGAGAGAATTTTTCGTGTGAAAATGCAACTAAGTATTTCGCTTACTTTAAATTATTACCTGCATTACTTTTAGCAAAATGAAGTTATAATTTTATTCTATTTTTAAATAAAAAATGCGTGTTAAAATCTTTTTGTTTCTTTTACGTTCAATTTCTTGTTTACACTTCTTTTTTTTCTGCACCACTCATTATTTTCTTGGTTTACAAACACAACAAAAAAAAGAAAAAAAAGATCCTTTTATCTCATTTCAGGACAAACACACTGAGAACAAAAACATGGTTTTATCTCAAAAATTACCTAATCTTTGTTCTTTGCCACCTGTGAAATGAAAAAAGAAACGAAAACCAAATTAAGTCTTTTCATAATGAGAATGAAATTGCAACCTCCCATGGGGAGGGGGTGGAACAAAATGGAAGAATTGTACCACCCGGGGGTGATCTACTGATGGCTCTTCAACCATTGAATCCAGAGTTAATTGAGATTCGTCCCGTGTCGACGACGATTGCGTTGAACCGTCTGCTCAGAAATTAGATTACTAAGTAAGAGTTTACTGCATTGTTAATAATTATGAGTGGAATTAGATTCCAGGTTGTGTAAACTATTTCCATTAGTTATGCGGAAATTCATACATGCAATTTGCAATGCTTTTATGGTAAAAGGATGGTAAAATGGAAATGCATGAATTAATAGAATTTAACTACTGAATTTGCAACAAGGTTTATGGAAATATTCATAAAATGAGTTTTAGAGTATTTGGCGTTTTTTAAAAATTGTTTATGTTGATGATGTTTTTTATTGGAAATTGACGTGAATTGCTATTTTAAATCAGTGATTTTTTGCGTTTATTATTATAAATATAGGGAAAGGCATTTATTCCCAAAAGTTCAAAATACAGCATGTATAGAAGTAGTATAAGGAGAAGCAAATTTGCGAAATTTAGAATAAAGTAATCCAACGTAGCGTTTATAGAAATCCGAAATTCAGTTCTATGTTAAAGGAGCAATATAAATCATTTAATTTCTAATTTTAAAAAAAATACTGACAATGTGTTAGTACACTGAATGCTTTCCTCATTTTGTCGTTTTTTCAGTTCCACCCAACAATCAAATTGGCTTATACCATTTTTTACTGTGATTGGCTATAATGATAATTTCACTTGAATGAATGTTAATTTCATCAAAAGCAATGAATATTTTGATTAAATCTGACAGTTCCTAGGTTGAGCAGCTTATTTCCGGCATTTGCAAAGAAGAAACACGAATAATCTTGAACTTACAATTTATTTAAGTTGTTTACCTTTTTCCAGGTAAATGAGAGGTCTAAGATAATTCGACGAAACGATAATTCGACACAAATCAGAACTTAATATAGAATAATAAACACTGAAACGCTTCCGTTTCTTAAGATGTTGTTCGCATATTGTTTAGTGACTAGGTGTTAGAATGTTTTGAGAATATTTCTGAAACACAAATAAAAGGTAATAATAATTATAGCAATAAATCAAATGTTTAAGCATTTAAGTCAGTGAATGGAAATACTTCTTTGATTCGTGAGTTGAAAATATTTAAATTTTTTAGAAAATATTGTGTTAGTGGCTACATTTCTATAAGTAGACATTATTATTATTGTGAATATTATTATTAATATACTACTATCAGTACCACTAATAATACTATTGTCCACTTATGGGAAAAATTAGGAAAAATTGCTATAGACACATCCATGGTAATCTATGATAACTATTGAAATTTATGTGGCAGTTAGATGGCAAGGCACGATAAACCTAGCTTATCCAAGGAAAATTGTTTGGAATTTATATGGCAGGGCACCATAACCTTATGGTATGCTTAAGAGGAAGTAAGACATATAAGCCAATGGAATACGCATGTGTAATTCATATGGGAGAGTAGACATGGTCGCGGTATAGAGCAGGCGTGTTTGACTCCAGTTCAACTCAGCGATAATTAATTCAATCCATCGTTTTTCCCATCAACCCATTTGCGCTAATTAATTCAATCCATCGAATTTCTAATTTTTGGAAATTAATCAATATCAGACAACATTTTTCTGAGCGTTTGATTGTAGTCGATTTTATAATCAACATGGTTTTTAGATTGAAATGATTTTAAAAGAATCTAGATCCGAATTAGCTCTCTCTGCTACTGTCAGTGATTTTCACTACTATTAAGTGTTATATTTTGTACTAAGGGCCGACTGGCTTATGTAGGGGTCAGGGAACTGGACTTGCATCAGAAAGGTTCTGGATTCGAATCCCGGACAAGGCATGGATGTTCTTTCCTTCTCTGAACTATCTATCCTTACTGTGGGAGCAACGTACGACCTCTCAATGTGGTGCCCCTGAAAGAGTGACCAACAAATCTGCCCTTCAGGTGACTGTATGATAAAAGGTCATTCGCCAGGTGGGCATTGGAACATAATATATATATATATATATATATATATATATGCATATATATAGTGTGTGCTCGAACTACGATATTGCTCTCAATCTTTGATGTAAATCCATTCCAATTTTTCTTTAAATTACTCATATTACTTTATTTTCCAATTAATTTTTGTTGCAGAGACTTGAACAGTCTATTAAGGGTCTTTTGCTTTCTTACATAATTATTGTCTTTTCTTACAAGTTTAATTGGGCAATTTCTCACCTTAATTTCACTTTTTATAATCATTCGTAAGAAAGAGCTCCAAAAGGTCACTGTATTCATAAGGCCCTTGTTTATTATTGTCAATGTGTAAATTTGTCTTTATGTAGTTGTATGATAAAATACAACAGGGCTATGGAGAACAGTCGCCATTTATGACAAAGGTGTGCCATATCCTATGAGAAAAGTTCGCCATCGGTTAACGGTCAAATTTCGCCTTTTGCGTACCGAAAAAGCGTGGAATAATCTTACCATTGGCGAAATCCCATAGGGGATCCCAATGGGGTTTTTATGTCACATTTTTCCCAGAGTAAAGTACAGAGTGACCTTAAAATTATAAATATAACGAAAAACAAATTAAAAATAATAATGAAAGGAGATTGAGATGCATGATTTACTGCGTTATGTCTAGGAAACCGTTGGTTTGTTCTTTCCAACTTTCAAAAAGTTTCTTCTTAAGTGGTACTTCTGAGAAACAAATCAATATTTTTATTATTACCTAAAATTTACGTTAGCAGAGTAGAAATGTTTTAAATGCAAAATTAACGGTCTCGCATGTAAACATGTCAGTTGAAATGATTTAACATGCAGAAAAGAACTGTTTCACAGTTTACTCAGTCAACAGCGCCATCAGTTGACAAATTTTATAACTAAGCACCTATTTTTATCTTTTTCCGTTTTATTTCAATTGAATTTGAAAACCGTCGTTCATTCTGATAAAATCCAGTAACAAAACACAGTTACGAAG
The DNA here is from genome assembly GCF_043381705.1 of Parasteatoda tepidariorum. Lineage (NCBI taxonomy): Eukaryota > Metazoa > Arthropoda > Arachnida > Araneae > Theridiidae > Parasteatoda > Parasteatoda tepidariorum. The sequence continues at coordinate 89,720,849 of NC_092207.1, forward strand.
CTAAAATGTTTTATGTATGTTGTAGAATATGTAAGAAGGGTAAATAATGTTAAGCTTTTCTCTCTTTTTTAAACTTGCTAATAATACTGATTGTTGTTGTAGTAGGCTATTAAGGCATTAGGGGTTCGATTGTTCCGGTTTTCCAGTAGCTCCATCTATGGCCAAGAATTCGAGTTCTGTCACACCCATACGTTACACCCGTGTATAGGGTGGACCCATTTATGCATCCATTCATTCATCCATAGATAGTTATTTTGAGCTGAACCAGAGAACAATCAATCTCCAATCCGGTATCTCCATAGGTATAATTTTTTTATGGGACATTAAGACTTTGGGATATATAAGACTAATATATAAGACTTTGTGAGCCATTAGATTTGACGTGCATCAGTCACTGTTTACAACACGTTTTGTTCTAACTCCCGTTTTTTGAACGCGAGTCCAGCGCCCTACCATCCAGACTAGTCCGACCCCAATAATACTGGTAACGCAATTATATAAAATTAATATTTTTATGCAGTTAATTAAAATGCATTGAAATTTTAATGCTTCATTCTCTAATGGCAAAATTTGAAAACCTTAAATTAGATTTTGAATTAAAAATCTATTTAGAAAATTTTTGACCTTTTTTGCTTCTTTAACTTAATTTTTAAATTGTTTATTTTAAAACTAAATTTTCATTAAGAACTCAATTATAACCACAACTCTTGTGAGAAGAAATTTCTGTAACGAGTAATTAAAGTTCAAACATTCACACAAACATTATTCATTTAATGCCAAAGCTTATTACATATGAAAGTGCTAGACCGTATAAAATTAAGCCGACACTTAGATGGTTGTAAAGAACAAACTTTGAACGAGTAGTCTTTAAACTTGTTTACTATTACCATCCCTCTAAGGGAAATGTTTAACATACATACCCTTTTAAAAATCCCTGTATTCCTTTTTATGAGGAAGAAAAGAGGCATTACCATAGTGACCGGTTAATTCTTTTCCCTTTTTAAGTGCACCCGAAGGTAAATTTAAAATGGAAAATATTCCTCCCGGGGAATGGGTATTTATCCTTAGAGAAATAGTCTTAGAATTTCAAGTGGCTTCACTAGCAACATTCTAAGGATGCAAAGCTAACTTTATATTTTTTTTTATCTCTTTCGCAACTATTTTTTGAATAGCAGTGGTTATAAACCTCGGGCTTTAGATGTTTGTGTTTTTATTTTAAACCATGAAAGAGACTGCATTTAGCAAACTCTTTTGGGGATATTTTGCCTACTTGAAATGCATTTTTGAGCTATTAAGATTTTTTTTAGTGGCATGCCAGTAATTTTTAGGAATTTATCTTTTAAAAGACTATAAATTATGAATAGGTAATAATATTTATGTTGCCACTATAATTCAGAGCCTGGGTAATGATATTTATGTTTCCGCTAAAATGCAGAACCTTGGCAGTAATAATTATGTTACTACTAAAGTGCAGAATCTAAGTAATATGATTTATGTTACAGTTAAAGTGCACACCCTAGTTGATACTATTTATGTTACCGCTAAAGTGCAGAACTTTGGTAATCATGTTACCGCTAAAGTGCAGAACTTTGGTAATCATGTTACCGCTAAAGAATTGAACCTGAATATTAATATTTATGTTACCGCTAAAGAGCAGAACCAGAGTATAAATATTTATGTTACCACTAAAGAGCTGAAACTGAGTATTAATATATATGCTACCGCTAAAGAGCAAACCCTGTGTATTAATATTTTTGTTAACGTTAAAGAGCAGAATCTGAGTAATAATATTTACGTTGCAACTAAAGAGTTAAACCTGAGTTCACGTGCAAGAGCAGAACCTACAAATTATTTAGGTAATGCGCATGCTATTAATAGTAATGTGTTGAAAATTCATTCATTTCTCCAATTACCTAAGTACTAAAACTACCTTGATATTATACAAATTAATTACTAGGCACTCGTTAATGTTAAAATAAGATCTTCTCCGGAATAGCAGCAACGTTTCAGGACGCTTAAATTTATGTAATGTAACTTATTTATTTTTTTAACTATTAAGTATCAAGTTAATATAATCAAACAATCAACAAATTTATTGATATAGTCAATCATAGATAAATTAAAAAAAGAATATCATACAAAGAATCAAACTGTTAAAATATTATTACGTTTAGAGAAATAATATAAATGGGATCATTTATTTTTCGATGTCGAAACAGTCGAATCAAGTTCATCAATATATCAATATATAAGAATCGAATCAAGATAGAATCAATCATAGATAAATTAAGGAAGAATATCATGCAAGGAATCAAACTGTTAAAATATTATTACGTTTAAAGAAATAATATAAATGGGACTTATTTTTAAGAGTCGAATCAAGTTAACAATATATATCAATATATTGCGAAATGGAATTTGAATTGGGCATTAAATCCCAGATTTTTTAGCTTCAATAATAAACCTCTTCGTCATAAATTTATAGATTTCAGTCTGTTTTTAAATGTGTCTTAGATTTATTTCAATCATTTAGAACAAATACCCTTTTTATTGCTTAAAAATAAAAATTTTCAAATTAAACAATTAACATTGTTTAAAAATATATGGTTTTGTAGTATTTTCTATTCAATATACACGAGTATAAGATTTATAGAACTGTTTGTTTCGAGAATTTTTGCTGAAAGCTAAAAAAAAGTGCAACAAATTCAGAAGTTAAGGCAAAAAACATAAAAAACACGAACTGAATCGTTAGTTAAATCAACTTTGTTAGAAATTTTATCGAAAAAGTGGTTAAATTACAATTTGTTTCATTGTTATTTTGTTAAATGTAGAAAAACTGTCCAATAATTTTAAAAAGACGATATTCAATTTAATTACAGTGAGAAAAATCGTTTATTGACTGTTTTACCTAATACGGTTCAATAACTACAAAATCCCAGCGATGACACTTTAATTTTTCTTACATTCATGCAACACACGAAGAGTTTCCAATGACCTGCATGACCCAATTGGTGACCCTAGACTATTAAAATATGAAATTTTATTTTATATAAAGATGGCAGCACCACAGAGCTACTTCATAGACAGTTGGTATTTTCCATCTCCCGCGATAGATGGCAACATCACATAAACTATCCACGTTGATTTGATAAAGCTTAACCATAATCCAATTCTAATGATCCGTACCTTATAAAAAAACATACATAACATAATTCCGTTGTCAATACATCTAAATATTTACTGCGGAATTTTTGAGGCTGGTCTCAATAAAAAAATTGCTGCAGTTTACAAATCGAAATAACTTAGTAGTTTTTCGACTTCAAAAATTCAGCATTGGAATCGGCCCGAATAACCACAATTTCCAAACTCCACTTTTCTAAAAGATCGGTTCCCTTGATGTTAATTTTATCTTTTCTGCATTTTACAATCTGTAAGAAATCATATTCTTGAATTTTTATTTCTTCAGAACTGGTCAACCAATTCCTTTCAACAGTTATTCAGCGTGTTCACTTTGCTATTTTGCGCATTTTATAGTTATGCATATTCTCATATCGATTACCTAGTGATTATGCTTATCATCATGATGTAACAATTGTTATTGTTTCGACGAGATTTTTATCATTTCTGTTCAGTTGATTTACTTGCTTCGATAGTTTCCATATTTTTTTAAACGTCCTATACCTAAACGGTAGTTAGAGAGTTGCAACTTATGGGTAACAGAGCCAAAATTTGCCATAAAGAAACAAATTTTTTCCCGTAGATTTAATATGGAGTGCATTGGCAAGATATCTTTATCCGGAAGATATTTGTTTCCTAAGAACTTATCTGTATTAGGAAACGAAAGCGAACTAAACGAGAAAACGATGAAAATGTGTTCTATTTTGCGGTAATACTTGATGCAAGATATAGTTGTTTCAAAACATCAAGTATTAGCGTAATTTTGACTTTGTTACATGTTACTTTGCCGCTGAAAGTGAAATGGTAAGCCACAGAATACGATGTATGTACAACTAATATTACTTTGACACGAAATCACGAAGCGAGATTTTAAGGGATTAAAATCCCTTAAAATCTCGCGCTAAATCACTCGCTAAAAATTGATAAATGATTCAGCTGTTATTTTCCCTACAACTATGCTCTGAACGATTGTAGAAATGCTTGTCAAAATTTTATAATTATACAGCTGTTTCAATACATCAAGTATTAACATAATTTTGACGTTTTTGCAGGCTATTTTGCCTCTGAAAGTAAAACGAAGCGCCATATAATACAACCAATATTACTTTGACCTGAAATCACCAAGCGAGATTTTAAGGGATTTTAAAAAGTGATAAATGATTCAGCTGTCATTTTCCCTACAACTATGTTCTAAGACATTTTAGAAATGCTTGTCAAAACTTTATAATTATACAGCTGTTTCAATACATCAAGTATTAACGTAATTGTGACGTTTTTGCAGGTTATTTTGCCGCTAATAGTAAAATGGAACGCCGCAGAATACAACTAAAATTACTTTGACCTGAAATCACGAAGCGAGATTTTAAGAGATTTTTAAAAGTGATAAATGATTCAGCTGTCATTTTTCCTTCAACGAGGCTCTGAACAATTTTAAAAATGCTTGTCAAAACTCTCGTTAGATACAGAAAGTCAGCTTTTCTCTTGGGGAATGTTGGAGACAGTTATAATTTTTCGCTCTTTTTTAATGATACCATAGAAACAAAGATGTGTCGATATCTTTTTATTTAGTACTATTTTAAAAGAATTAACATTACAGACGGGTTAATTCTTTTCTCTTTGCAAGGGAACCCGGATGGCAAACCAAGCAAATTTAAACCGAAACATACTTCTTGATAAATTTTCATCTAATGAACTGTAAAGGTTAATATTCTTCATATTTAAACTTTCTAAAATGATTGTTTTTATAAAAGTGCAACAAGTACACAAAAAGAATATTAAATTCCTTTTCAATAGTAACGTTCCAAATTAAACTCCAGAACGTTACGGAAAGGACCAGTTCCATTATTTCATTATAAATGGCTGTAACCATTATTAAATACGACAAAACCGTATACAGTGTTTTAAGATTTGTAAAATAAATCAAAAATTCACAACGTTTCCATTTTCAATAGATATATTTTTTCTATAGGTTGTACAGTCTCATTTTTCCAATTGTTTCAGTCACCGTTTTTTTATTTATTTATTTTAAACATTTAGTTTACTGTAAAAGTGGGGCGATTTAAATTAATAAATTACAGTTTACGTTGATTAATAAAATTTAGAAAACAAGTAGAGTTACGCATTTAACAAAAATTGTCTATTGCATTGAGAAAATTAATTAAGTTGTTTGCGTTTAAAAAGTTACATCGTCATAAAATTTGTCTGCCTAGTCAGGTAGTATAATGAAATATTGAAATATAATAAGTAATTACTTTCATCCATATTCAATAAAAAAAATTGAAACTCTACCTTTCGTTAAATAGCTTTCAATTGATTAGATTTCTAATAAACTATATTCTGATATTTAATGCAGCCGTTGCAAGGATCGTTAAGATAATTAGTTGATATTTTTTGTTACTTTCAGAGCTATTAATATCAGGAAAATTTTAAATTATTCAGTACATTAGATTCTGATCATAAAAGTTTATGACTTTCTCATTTTTTTAAAATATTGTACTTAATTAAATTTTATTATGAAACAATTCACAAGTAATTATCAAGTGAACCGTGTGCACGAAACTATAATTTTTCTTATATCCATAAATAGATTGATTTACTCAAATGCCCTTGCTGCATAATGAAACAAGTTTTCAACATTTAAACTTCTAGCTTCAAGCAATAACTCAATCTAATGAAACTCAATTTAAACATTCTCTAAATATAAGCTTTTAAAAGCTAACATTAACGAAATCTGAATATATTTGCATTCTATGTTTAAATCATGAACAAATTTCAAACTTTAGACTAGACATGTATTAGTTTCTTCAAGAAGTTGAGTAGAATGCAATTTTACTTGCTATATACTGTTGGAAATTTCTAGAAAAAAATGGTTAAATAACAAATTGTTTATTTGTTATTTTACTATATTCAAACAAACAGTCAATAATCATAAATTATATGATGTTCGAAATACTAACTGTGAGAAAAAGCCGTTTATTTACTACTTACATCGGTACTTACGTATTAACGCAACCAGGCCAAAATTCGCATAAATCGCCAAATTTGGCGTAAGTACCCTTACATCTAATACGGTTAAACAGCCAGAAATTTATCACACCATCTGGGCCCACCTATTACAGCAACATAGTTCCTTGCAGATGAGTACATATTATAGCCGTGAGGATTAACCTGTCAATCCCATGACCGACAGAATGCGAGTTCGAGTCTCACTGTTGACACCACAATACTCCTCTTAGTGCCAATGTCCAGATAAACTTCTTTTTGACAGTTTTAAGACCGTGCCAGTTATAAATGGTGAGAAACTGTATATTTTTGCTTTCATGTTTTTTTAACTGCACTAGTTGTACATGGTTTTAAAACTGTAAAGGTAAAAAATTTTCCTTACTATAAATTGTATTGTTAATTGTATGGACAAACTGCTGCCGGTAATTTCAGAATAAGTTTCGAATGAAAATTCTAACAGTATACTTGATTAAATAAGACTAAACATATTTTCACAACTAAAAAAATTATATAAACTGCTTGACTTAGCATAAATAAGTGCATAAAGAAAAAGGAATACAAAATCACTCTGAATAGCTTTTGAACGAATGATCGGACTAACACGCACTAGGAGTTAATCTTAAAGGAGGCAACCTCAAATATGCTAATTAGTTACTGGATATTTTACTATCCATCAGAAATAAAAAGTACTTTCGCTAAATAAGCATACCTTTTTTCGACGGATTAAGGTTTTTAGCCCCCAAGATATAAGGGGTAACCTCAATCTGGAAAATATGGATCAGAATGACAAAAAAGTACCAATTCTCTGACAACTCACTCTCAGAGAGTGATGGTACTTTTTCCTAAAAATACATTTTGTACCGGAAAATGTAATTGAAAAAAAAATCTGATGTACTGTAATTTTTACAATAACAATTGCCGTAAAATCAGTGGATCGCTCTAATTAAATAAATATTACAGTAAAAGTTACAGTATAATATTTTACGGTAAAAATGGATTTTACGATAAAAAATGGATTTTACGGTAAAGAGAGGATTTTACGGTAAAATGAATTTTACAGTAAAAAGTGTTTTTAATGTAAAAAAGGATTTTACAGCAAAATGGACGGATGATGCACCTAAAGTACCGGTACTTACCGTAATTTGATCCGGAAATTTTGACAGTGAAGAGCTGTCATTATGAATTCTTATATCGAAATCCTTACTCATAACAAATAAATTATTTTAAAATTAGAAAAAAAAACATTCAGTATAGAAATGTCAACAGGATCAAAATAGATTTTAAATATTATAATAATTATAAAACAATACCATTAACAAAATCGATGAAAGTTATCGCAAAAGATGTGGCAAATATTATTAAAAAATCGTTAAAAAGTTAATAGATAAAAATTGTCGATTAAAGTTATTAAAACAAAGAAAATTATAATAAAAATATAATAAATAAACATAATAATACTGAATTCACGCTTCTTTTTAAAATCGTTTATTTCCTTATTTCTTGTTTCACGTTGTATTCTCGATCAACTCAGCTTCCCTTAGTTCCAATCAGGAAAGGAATTAAGAGCTTACGAATAAGTAGTTAATTGGATATGGGATTTTGGAGATGTAGTTTCGGCAAAGAAAATGATTTAAGTCACTTATCCGATAAAATAACTATTTACATTTATATTTTAAAAACCAAATATGATTAAGATTTTATGTTATCAGACTTTATTCGGCCTTATGTTTAATAATTTATGCTTCAAAAATTGTATCATCCAGTTTTTTAAGGGTGCAAATTTAATTAAGTCCGCATAATAAGAAATTTCAGTTTGAAATGTTTTGATGATTTTGCGAAAGGTTTAAGCGGTAAAAGACTTAAAGGTAATAATAATTTAAATTACTAAATCACTGGATTGATTATTGAGATGAAGTTTCAGGAACTCTCATTTTGTATTTAGTAATCTATCAAAGGTTAAAGGCTTCTAATTTCCATATTGCAATTTCAATATTATCAGAATGCTCAAAATCCTTTTCCGATATCGATTCAAATACTAATTAAAAGAAATAATGCATTAAAGTAAATATTCGGATTTTAGGAAAATGACTAAATGTTTTCATAAAATTATTTTTTATGAATATACCGTATTTTCTAAGTGACGCTTTTAACTTAAAAATGTCATTCGTAATATTTTGAGTTTATATTTTTATCATAAGTAATTACTAAATGTGAGATTAAAAAGGATTCATAGTACATCGAATGAAACATAATTTAAACCTTCAAGATGCGTTTTAGAGTTTTATAGAAAAATAATATTGTCTTGCTTTTGTATATTTTTTAAATATCTACGCTCTGCTAGAATTTCCATTCTAAAATTGCTATAAATAAACCGGCGACAATTTGTTCATCAGATTAACCGTAAAGTTTGAGATTAGAAACAATTCCATTTACCATTACGACTTAAAAATCGTTTCCAACTAGCAAGCTTAAAAAAGCATGAATACAAAATTACACGGTTCTGTAATCATTTCAAACTTGCATGGTTTCAAAACCCTAAGTTTAAATTTAGTTGGATATAGGTTATGTTAATGAATGAATATTGGCGTTTTGGAATAAGATTATTTGAGTTTTGATTTGTCAAATGAGCCGTTAACACGTGGTATTGTGGTGTCAACACTGAGATTCGAACCCACGTTCAGACAGTCGTGAGATTGAGAGATTAGCCCTCTTGGCGACAGTATGTACCCAGCTGCAACAAACGTAGTGACTGCATAAGGTGGGTCCTGTTGGCGAGGACAAAATTCTGATTGTTCAACCATGTTTGGTGAAAACAGTCAGTGAACAATTTTAATCATAGTTAGCAGTTTGAATACCATCTTTATGATGGTTATTTGACTTCATTGAAGGAATATGGTGAAATAGCAATTAAATAAACTGTTATTTAATCATTTTTTCTGAGAAATTTCAAAAAGTGTTGCATTCTTAGTTTTCACAATATTATTTGAACAAAGATATTTTTTTACTTTTAAAGTAAATCAGATATTAAAAAAAGTCTAGTTGATAAAATAAAAATACAGTATTTTCATATAAAAAGGAATAAGTCATACAAGAAAAGAAAAGAAAAGTCAAGAGCATTACTTTCAAGAAACTGCAAAGAGCAAAGTTGAAACCAAAATAATGAACCAAAAGGAAGCTAATTAAAATTAAAGATTTGAAAGAGACATAGCATAAACAAGATAAAAGACTCTAATTAACCTTAAGAAATGTTAAAGTAGATTGAAGAAGAGAAAATGTCACTTAGAATACTTTTTTTATTGGGCATTATTTAAACTACTGACATAAATGCGGGGGAGGATCTTAGCCTATTATTGGCGTATTAAAATGTTGTAAAATTGAATTTGACGCTTCTTAAAATTCGTTTGATATTAAATTAAGCACTCAATTTAAAAATTACTTTCTTTCATTAAATTATAAATAGAATTATTTATATATTAATTTATAATTTTTTTGCAGTCAGCAGTTACAAAAGATTTAATTTGTAAAGTACAAAAAATGAAAACATTTCAAATAATTCGAAAATGAATAAAAATTTATTTAAAGGGTATTTATTCTATGTTTTTTCGTATAAAAAATATATAATAACAGTTACATGAAACATATATTCATCGACATCAAGAATACACTACTAGGTCTACATTTGAAACAGAAAACGTGAAGTTTTGAAGAAAAAAAAGTCAATATATTATGGTGAAAAACAAGATTAAAAAAGCCGTGGTATAACCAGGAGTGTAACAGAAAATGTAAAGTGACCAACTAAAAAATAATAATAATTATATAACCGTCGTTGAACAGCAGACAAAAATTCGGGTTTACGACTACCAATGCTTAACTCAGTAGCATTGTTATTTTTAAACTGAACCCAGAATACAAGGGTACTCCTGGATTAAATATTGGGAGAAATTTGCCTTCGTGGACCTTTTTAATGAAACTAACCCTCATTTGCGCTACACGGAGAAGAAATCCAAGAAAAACCTTCCTGATGGCAAGGGGACCCATGAGTCGTCTACCACTGCAGATATTTTTGCGTAGGTACTCTGTTTGGTGTGAGCAGGGATTCGAACCCGGCTCAGCTCATTGGAAGGCTAACGCTCTATCCCCTGATCCATCACGGCTCTTTGACATTTTTTGTTGAAAATTTTACGTTTTCTGTTTCAGATCTCTCCTTATTCACGTCTGTTGAGTTTTGAGAATAGGTGCTTATTTTCAAACTCTCGAATCAACTCAAATTTTTGGGCAATTAGTGTAAATTACTGCTAAAAATCAATGGCAGGACATTTAAATATGTAGGCTCTATCTAGAGTGAATAATGATGGAAAATTATCTGATAAATTGAANGCGGGATGACTCTGGACGTGGTAAACAGGTCAGTCCAGATTCTTTCGCCTTGTTGAAGGGAGGATAAAAGAGAAGCGATGAATGTGGCTATAGGCAGTCCAGTTATCGCCAACATATATATCAAAAATAATTACGAAGAAAAATATATCAAAAAGACAAACTGGAATACTTTCCACGACATTCTTAAAAAAGAGGACACAATATGCCCACAACTAAACAATACTACGTTAATAGAAAATGAGATTAAGAATCTCAATGAAAGAATTAATAATGCACTTAATAATGCCACAAATACAAAAAGAGTTTATGATGTATCTCTATGCCTGCCCAAGCATATTAGAAATCTCATAAAAACCAAAAATAAATATAGAAAATGGTTTCAAAGAACAAAAAACCCAGAAGACAAAACGAAAGTAAACAAGCTAACTAAAATAATAAGAGAACTAAGCATTGAATATAGAACCCATAAATGGAACCAGAAAGTCGAATCCTTGTGTATACAAGATAATTCCATTTGGAAATTCACCAAAAGAATTAAGAATAAAAAAGACCCTGAACAACCACTCATGATAAACGGCAATAAAATAGTTGATTGTAAAGAAAAAATTGAAATCTTTGCGGATACATTAGAAAATCAATTCACTGACAACGTTATTAACAATCCCATTTTTTCCAATGAAGTAAATCAGGCTTATGATGAAATTACCAAGAGCAATATCATTGATGAAGATACCAAAACAAGCCAAGAAGAAGTTATCAAAATTATCAAGAAACTTAAAAACAAAAAAGCCCCAGGAGTCGACAACATTAATAATTTAATGATGAAAAACATTCCTTTAAATTATATCGATATCATAGTAAATATCTATAACTCATGCCTCAATATAAATTATTTCCCAAACTCATGGAAATTGGCCTCCATTATTTTGTTTCCAAAACCAGGCAAAGATCATAAAAATCCAGCCAATCACAGGCCGATTAGCTTGCTCTCTACAGTATCAAAGATTTTTGAGAAAATAATTTATAATCATATTAAACCTTTCCTTAATCAGCTCCCCGATCAACAATATGGATTTAGGGAGAACTTATCCACCGAAAAACAACTGCTAAGAATAGTTGAATATATAAGTAACGGATTCTACAAAAAAGAAACTTCAGCAATGCTAATGCTGGATGTTAGCAAAGCTTTCGATCGGGTGTGGCACAAAGGCCTAATTTACAAACTCCATCAAATGAACATGCCAATTAACTTCGTGCAACTTATCAACTCATATCTCATTAACAGAAAATTTCAAATCAAGGCTAATAACAATTTCTCAACCATCAGGAAGATCAGAGCTGGGGTACCCCAAGGGAGTATTCTTGGCCCTATCCTCTACATTCTGTACACAGCTGACTTTCCGAAAAATGAAAATGAAATCCATCAGCTAAGCGCTTACTATGCAGACGATACGGCTATCATTTCAAAGTCAAGAAACCCAAATTATGCAATTAAAAACTTAAAACCTATCTGTCTTAAAATAGAAGAATGGTGCAAAAACTGGAAGATCAAGATTAATGCTGAGAAATCACAATTATTAATTATAAGAAGAAACAAAACAAAAATGCTCATTACTGAACATCTTACTCTATTCAATGAAATTATCCCACTAGTTAATAACGCTAAATACCTAGGTATTACCATAAATAACAACCTAACTTGGAAAGAACATATAATGAACACTATTTCTATAGCCACAAAAGCTTCGTTCGCATTAAGATTCCTAATAGGAAAACACTCAAATCTTTCTTTAAAAAATAAGAGACTGTTATACATTATGTGTATCAGGCCTATCCTAACGTATGGTTCTATTGCCTGGGGTACAGCCCACAAAACCTATATGAAAAAACTTCAAGTATTTGAAAACAAAAGCCTAAGAAGAATTACCGGTGCACCTTGGTGCATGCGTAATGAAGACATAGCAAAAGATTTAAATATCACACCCCTTACAAATTATATGGAAATTAGTAAAGCAAAATTCTTCAATAAAGCACTAGACTGCGAGGCAGCAAACTTCAAGGATATATTTAAATTAGAACTAATAGTTGACAACATAAATCATAGCCCCTCAACAAATTTCTTACTATCAGATGGCATCTTATCAAAATACTTTAAGCATTAATTATTAATACTAATTGTTATACACCCCATTAAATTACTCATTCCCTTTTTCGATAAAGCTGCTGCTCTGTGCACCAATGAAGCCCTCTAGGGGGGGGAGGCGAGGCAGGGTAGCAGTGATATCAAACCTTATTTTTCATTTTTGTTGATTTTCAATTTAATTAATAATTTACCTATATTTTATTAAATTTATACTTAGGCAAGTTTACACGTTCCCATTGGTTAATACTATTCCCGCCCATTTTTCGTATTCTCTCGTAGAATTCCCAATCTATCACGTTAGTTAACGTCTCACATACAGTTATTCGTTCTCGCTTCTGATTGGCCGTCACTAATACGACCCAGCGAATCACTTTGCTGCTTTTACTTTTATTTACTTACAATGTTTTTATTACGCACTTATGTATATATATATATTTTATCCTTTCGCTGTATATATTATTTATTCGGACTCTTATTTAATCGGATTATGCTCTTAGTAGCACATTTTGTTTTATCTGTATTTTTTATTGATCGCTATTGTTTATCATCATTAAGATATATTACTCTCGTTGCATATGCAATTAATTTCAATGAAGCGGCAAGTGCCGAAAGGCAGGGACCGCACAGCTAACCTTTACATTAAAGCATTAAAAAGCTATAGGCAGTAGCAGTAGTAATCAGCAGTAAGCAGTTAACCAGAGCAGTATCCTGGGGATACGGAGTTTGTCCGCTGAAGGAGTGGTTCGTGACAGTATCTCGGAGATGGTGGATCGTAACCTTAGGGAAAGCTAAACTGAAGTCTCTAGCGGGAAGTAATTTTGAAATAAATAATAAGTAT
>NC_092207.1:89734646-89772280 GCF_043381705.1 Parasteatoda tepidariorum
AAATTACTGCTAAAAATCAATGGCAGGACATTTAAATATGTAGGCTCTATCTAGAGTGAATAATGATGGAAAATTATCTGATAAATTGAAGAAACGTGTTGCTCCATAGAGACCACTATTAATATGTAGTTTTAGAATTATTATCAAAAATGAAAATATGAAAAGTATGCAAGACGGGAATCACAAATTAGTACTTTACTGAGGACAAAACAAAAGCGTGATCGAAATCTGACTTTTTACTGTACATGAAAGCGTACTTAATAAACAGCAATATTGGTTTCATTGCGAGAGATAACATACAGGAATTGAAAGACCATTAAAAGAAACATCTATATGAACATCTAGTAAGACCCATATTGAAGATGATGAAAAGCGTTTTACTCAACTATAATTTGTCAGATTTTAATAGCGTTTTGCTTTCTTACCCATTTAAATATTAATTGGTGACCCCCATAAATACATTTTTTGTTTTCCTTTTTGATTAGAATTCTAAAAATTCACCTTACGGGCAGACTTTTTTAAACTCCCGGAATGGGCAGAAAGTACGCCGAGTAATAGCATTGAAATATTGGGTAAATTTTATATCGGCACAATATGGGTTAAATTACGACTGAAAAACATAGAACGAGAAAAAAATTACATGGCTTAAACATCCCGCAGTTAGCCTAACGGCAAGGGCTTAACCTATGATACGTCTACCACTGAGGATATTTCACGTCAGCACTGTGACCGCTGCGAGCCGTATCAACCGGTCACCGCTGCGATTTGAACCAGGGTCAAATCATTGGGAGGAGAGTGCTCTATCCTCTGAGCCACCTCAGCTTAACTCAAAATGTAAGCCTAATTGGATTAATCTATATAGTCCATATTTTTTAGAGGGCTGCGGTGACTCAGGGGTATCCAGGCCTCGTCGGAAGGCAAACGTTCTGTCACCTGAGCCATCGTGGTTCATTGAAATATATAGGATAAATCTATAGAGGCCTAATTGGATAAATCTATAGGCTTAATATATTGACAAAAAAAATTTAAATTTTTGAGTGAATTGGACAATTTTAATATTCACCCAATGAGCCCCGAATTATATTGCTACTACAATTTGTTGCACCAAGACCTTCATTTCTTACACTTCTTGAAGTATAAATATTTATGTTTTTAGATATTGGAAAAGATTATTTTTTTTTCAAGATTTGCCTATATATGTTATTACAAACCTAAATCCTTTTCTTTCTTACAGTCTTTAAATTAACATATTTTTGGATATTATTATTGGAAAACAAATTTTTCAAGACTTTTGTTTATTTATGTGAATATAAAAATTCAAGCTATTATCATTCAATCTCAAAATTTTATTACTATATCATTTGTTTACTTTCTCCAAAGTATAAAGAGACTGCAAATACATCCTTTCTACGAGTCTGAAGTTTTTTTTATTAAAAATTTTCGCATTCTTTTATCAATGGAAAGAAAAAGTTGCAACATGACATTTCTTTTTAAAATGTGAATAAAAGCGTATTTTTGAAGAGATGAATATCATGTATGCAAAGACTATTTAAATATCTATTTCAAATTTTCGAGACAAAAGACCTATCCAGCTAGCTCGTTCTGACCCGGACTACGAGCTAATACAATTCTACATGAGCAACAAGAAAAGCGAAAACAATAAATTCACGAATTCATCCTATGGATGTTAATGATATACAATAAATAAAGTCTTTTTAATGGCAGGTAAATTTTTTTAGTCTGATAATATAAAAAATGTTATACCGCTTAGAGCGGTTCACGTTTAATTCTAAAATAGGTATTAAGTACTGCTTAGATAAAACTATAGACATAAAATACACTAAAGAAAAATATATTGTTTATATTCACCATATTTTTACACAAAAACATCGAGTCAGAACATAAAAAATAGTCGACATTTCCTCTTGGAAATATGCTCTCATAAAATATATAAACTGTGTGGGGAAGCAAACATTTTTAATTTCTTTTTTTTAATCCGCTTAACAGATTTACATAAAGTTTTATTACAAGCATTTAAAAATTAAGCTTGATGAAAATTCATGTACAAATGGTGCTACAGACTATTAATAATTAATTTAATAAAAATCGCAAATTATAAGCATTATGAAATAAATGTTTAATGTTGAATTCAATCAAAATTATTATATAAAGGAATTCAAACATAATAAAATATACTTCTCATCATTTTTAAAAAGTCCCTGAATATTGAGTTTGCACTTAAATATGCATTTAATTTGATTATTATTGTAAAAATACTGATTTTTATTAACTAAGCTTTTATGCCAGCAGATTTTATTGTTTAGAATGAATCATAGAATAATTAACTAAATAAATTGTTTTTGACTTGATAGTTAACCTGATCTTTTTTTTTTCATTTAACGTTTAATTCTTTTTATGTGCAATGCTTAAAAAAGTTTTTTTAAGTGAAACTTTGTAGATTAAAGGAATTAAAATGATAAAAAAATATTTATACACGATGTTAGTTTTTTGGGGATAAGATTTGCTGAGTTTAATAACTAATTGCGAATGAGGCTACACATACATACTTAAAATCGTATAGTTATATGCATATAAAGTTAAAAAAAAATTATTATCACGAATTCTTCATAATAAAGCACTTGACCCGCAGTGACTCAGAGGACAGAGCGTGTGCTTTCTCAGTGAAATGATCCCTGGTTTGAATCCCAGCGATGGCTAATCGATGCGAAATCTGAGGCATTAAATATCCCCATCCAGTACGAGTACAGATTTGTTTCTTAACTTCCTCAGAGGAAAATGGTGCTCATATGGCAAAAGTCTTGTTAATAACATTTCTCAATGCTAATAATAATAATTCGTAAAATCCAACAGATGGCACTCTGAGCAGTAATGTAAAAAGGATTAATTGTATTCAGTTTCCCCTATGGCACTGCACCATGAACATCATTCCTTGTTTTTGTTATTAAATATACTCTGTTAAAGGCGTTTGTAATACTTTAAAACCCCGAGATCATTGTATTTAACAAGTCTGTTGATGGAAAATAATTTTATTTTTGTTATAGAAACTTGCTTTAGAACGGTAAAAAACCGAACGGATTTTCTTCGTAATTTTTCTTAAAAAACTTGTTCTTATATGGTTAAAAACCAGTGAGATTACGAATTTACTTCGTATGATTTACTTAATTTTACTGTTTTGCACAACCATCTCAGATACCGTTTTAAAACCGTAAATTTTTACGGGTATTAAGTACAAGGTGGGCTGATGATATTAGACACGCAATAATACCGCAAATGAGTAAAATATATTATTAAAGCTTACACACGGCATCATTTACAGATGATGTTTTTTATTTTTTTAGAAAATATTCCCAAACGAAAACTATTAAAAGAACTTAATTACAAGGAACAAAATATGAAAAATTAAAGTAATAAGCACATGGATATTAAGAAAAAATATATGGAAATTAATAAAGTGGAATAAAGCAGTACTGGGCATAAATAAATCAAACTTTATTTGCTTCATATGAATTCACAATAAGCATGCTTATTAATTCTGATATTTCTTATTCAGTATATTTCCAATCAAAGAAATATTTTATTCTAATTAAAATTGTAACGCCTTAGTGTTAATAGTATTTAATAATTTTTTTAGCTTTCAAAGATTCAATCGTTGTTGGCATTAAATTTGTATGAACAAAAAGACCAAAATTAAAGTGTGAATAAAGACTTTTTCTAAAGCGTTCCTTTTTAAGAACGACGTGATGCCCTCTTGTGACTAAACCTCGTTGCCTTCTTAACTATTGAAATTCTCCAGGGAAGTGGAAAAAAAGGTTTCATCTAAAAAGAGAGGAAAATTCACTTTAAAGAATACGTATGTGAGACCATGATTAAAAGTTTGAAATCTTTTCAATTGATTTCGATCTTTTTTAAGAAGTTTGTTGGAGCATTTTAAATGAAAATCACATTTTAAAAAAAGCAATTCGAGGAATTAAATGTAATTGCGTTTTTAAAAAATACACAGTTCTATGCAGCTTCCGAAATTAATATTTTTTAAGATTAAAGAATACAATATTTGAAATTTTATTTTGCTCAAAGGTACACTAGAGATGTTACTTTTTATATTAACCGATTCACATTTTTTCTTATTTATCATTTTGCCTAATTTGTTTCTCTAAAAATTGATTTCGGAATAATAACAAAAGTAAAACTTTTCCTTTTATTATTTACGCGTATATTATTTCTTTATATCATGTAATTTGATGCTCTATTTATCTTAATGCGATTTTTTATTCAAGTTAGAAAAACAAATAAAATCACTTGAGAAATTTTTTTTGTTTTTTTTTATTCACTGTTGCATGAGATTTTTTAAACGATTATGGGATATTTTCTCGCGGCTGATTTCATATTTACAACCTGTTTCTCCCTCCAAGCCAAAATTTCCTTTTTAATGACATTTTTTATTATTTTTTTTTCGAAATACACAAGTTTAAAAAAATTATACATGACAAGAAGGCGCATGAATGTTGCAGCAAACATCTAAACGAGTTAGGTTAAGTATTCGGGAGTTAAGGACCAGAAATTTTGACATATGCCGATAGGGGTGCTTCCCCATAATGAATTGTTTCTTCGTATACTTCTAAACAGGGCATAATAGAAAAGCAGCTACGGCACCATTTCTGGGCATGGATTCCTATGGAATTTTAATATTGATGATATGCCCTAATTCTCCCACAAGTTTGTCGTAACATTTATGTTATATACCTGTCATACATAACGTTTTTAAACTTATACATTTCGACAAAAAAAATTATATGTCATTTAAAAAGAAAGCTTTCTGCCTTAGGAGCAAAACTAATTTCAGATTTGAAATCCTTTAACCCTAATCAGGGAAGATCAAATATTTACATAAATATAACAAAAACTGTGTTTCCAAATGTCATTTTCCTAGTTAGTTTTTTACGTTTTTTAAAATTCTCGTATTTTGAAATTTAATGTCGAAACAGATACTACTAAGCATTTTGATTTTGTTAAGTATATTCTAAGGAAAAAATAAGCATCAAAATACTCGGTTGCATTTTGCCATTCTAGCGAAAACTGGAGATAGAATAAATTATTCACATCAGTGAGCAATATATTCTTCCGATCACTTTTGGTGACACTTCACCAATCGAACTTCTTCAGTTTTATTTAGCCTGAAAATACAATACTTCAAAATGGAGTTTTATTTCGTAAATTCCGTTGAATAATTCTGCTTATTCTGTTTTAAAACTTAAAATTAAGTACGATTTTAAAAACGGTCTGTTTCAAAACTTAAAATTAAGTACGATTTTAAAAACGGTCTGTTTCAAAAATGTTTTTCAAATCTTAAAAAGTAATAAATGCTAAATTTTGAATGTTATTTTAAAACTTTTGTTTAAAATGTTATCTTTAAAAATGTTAAATATTCTTTCAAATGATATAGTTTTTCTTAAGTACCCGAAACTATTTTATCTATTGTTCTAATTTTTAAAGTTGCATTTCCAAATTCACTTAATATTCCAGTTCAAGGATATTAATTATTTCCTTTAAGTGAAATATTTAATTTGTTGAGTTTTAAAGTTTTAAATGGAAAAAATATGTCTGGTAAAATTACCGTAGAGTGACATTTCTGTTTTCTTTTTTTTTATTTCTTTTTTTTTTTTAAAAAAAAAGAAGAAAAAAGCAACTCTGCCCAATAAAACCTAAACATACGGTTTTTCCATTCATTTGGTAATTTTTCCGTTTATACGTTACCGGTTTATTAGAAATTCTGGTTTTCAAAATTATAATTCATCATTATTTCACATTAAATAAATGATACGAAAGAGAAAAGTGAAAAAGTGAAAATCCGAATAAATGTTTTTCACTCCATGCTCTACATCATGTTTAAATCACCACATTTAACTATTGACCATTTATTGAACTTTTTAAGAAAACTACATTTTGTAGTTAATTTTTTCAAAAACTTCGGAAAAAAGCACTTCGGAAAAATGACTGAGCTGTTCAGTATTCCCAAAACACCAAAAACACTCCAAATTTTAATGTATTCTGGTAGTTTTGTCCATAATTTTTTTGCTCAATGTAAAATGTTTAATGCAACACTTATTCGAAAACAAAATTTTTTTAAACTTTGGACGTGAATGGTGTAAAAAATAATATGCATTTCAAGTATTTATTTTCTAAATCTAATCAGACCTGGAAAAAAATAAATTCCGAGAATAAAATTATTTACGCTATCGCCTACGGCTTTTTCCGTTTTTTTTTTTTTTATCGTCTTCTAAGGAGTCAATGCTTATTAAGAGAGAAAACGAAAAAGTAAGCCGACAGAAACTAAGCAAACAAACAAAAGCGAGACCTAGAGTCAATATTGCATTATGCTTGTTTACTCCAATATATATAATGTAACTCTGAAATCTGTCTTTGAACTTAATTAACAAATGGAATTCTTTCAATCTTAACTTATATTTTGAATTTAAATATCCTGAACTTCAACATTTCTGTAACAATACAGTGCAATAAGTTATTATCAGGATTTCTCAAATGGTGTCGGCAGTTAGATTCGTATTTTATTGATACTTATGTTATATGTATTAAATATTCACTACTTATGCGAAGTACTTTTTGGATTAAAAAAATAATAACTATAACAACCTTTTTCATTAAATTTTATTATTTTGGGGAGAAATCAAATTACTTTGGGGAGTAAATTTAGGGGAAAAACTATTGGCGTTGCGCTTATTATGCGATAATTCGCTATTTCGCGTGCAAGAAAAGGATATCGTGTTGCAAAAATACTTCTTAGCTATCTAAAAAATTACTTTAGCATATTTAAAAATTATTTTCAGCATCAATACGAAAGTTTAAAGTGCTAAATTTATTTTAATTCCTGTGAAAATAGTATATCTGTTATAATAGGTACATTCGGACAAAGTAACACTCATACATGATCTACACTGTAAAAAATTTCCGGATTAAATTACTGTGTAAATTACCGGCACTTTGGGAGTATCATTCGTCGAATCAATTTTTCGGTAAATTTATTTCCCCTGTAAAATCAATTCTTTACCGTAAAATGTTGTATCATAATTTTTACAGAAATACTATTATAATTCGAGTCATTCATTGATTTTACTGTAAATATTATTGTAATTATTACTGTAAAAATTACGGTATAGCAGAATTTTTGCTTCACAACATGTTTCGGTAAAAATGGATTTTGTGGTAAAAAGTAATTTTACGGTACTTTTACCAGTTCGACTGCTAGAACGGACATTTTTACCATGATATGATCTGGAATTTGTTGCAGTATACTACGTCAATACGCTAATTCCCATTTAATTACAGTGACTCAATGATTCTACTGTAATTATTACTGTAAAAATTACGGTATAGCCGATTTTTTTGTTCCACAACATGTTCCGGTAAAAATGAATTTTGTGGTAA
Organism: Parasteatoda tepidariorum; assembly: GCF_043381705.1. Lineage (NCBI taxonomy): Eukaryota > Metazoa > Arthropoda > Arachnida > Araneae > Theridiidae > Parasteatoda > Parasteatoda tepidariorum. The sequence continues at coordinate 89,742,108 of NC_092207.1, forward strand.
AAAGTAATTTTACGGTACTTTTACCAATTCGACGACTAGAACGGAAATTTTTACCATGATATGATCCAGAATTCTTTGCAGTATACTACATCAATATGCTAATTCCCATTTAATTAGAGTGACTCAATGATTTTACTGTTGTTATTACTGTAAAAATTTCGGTATAGCAGATTTTTTGTTTCACAACATGTTCCAAAAAAATTGAATTTTGTGGTAAAATGTAATTTTACGGTACTTTTACCAGTTAAACTACTAGAACGGAAATTTTTACCATGGTATAATCCGGAATTTCGTGCAGTATACTACATCAATACGCTAATTCGCATTTAATTAGAGTGATTCAATGATTTCACTGTAATTATTACTGAAAAATTACGGCATATGAAATTTTTTTTCCGCAATATGTTCCGGTAAAAATGGATTTCATGGTAAAATATATTAAATTACTTTTACCAGTGCGGCCACTAGTATGGTACTTTTTACCATGATTTGATCCGGAATTTTTTGCAATGCACTACATCCATCCACTAAAATTTTCAGTTATGTAAGCTTGATTTCTTGCTTGTAATACTTTTATTTCCAAATGAAACGTAACGTCCAAACATAACCAAATCAAACGACCAGACATAAGTACGCTTAAATGAGAGAAAGCATATTATTTTAGATTATTTTCTAATTTTATTTATTTACTTTTATTAAGTTAGTGACAATTTAGTGACATTGACAAAGCGCCTTATGTGCCTTCTATCAAAATTTCGATGCTTATTCTGCGAATGAGACACCCGTGGCATGAGAAAAATCCATACATCCATAAACAGTACCTCCGAGGAAAAAAAAACTCAATCCTGGCATTCAAAACATACCAATTTAACCATTTTTGAATCCGAAATATGTAAATAAGTCTTTTTTTCTTCACTGCACAAGAAACTTGATTTGATGAATATGATATGAATTTCTTGCTTTATAAGAAACAATTTTAAATATTTAAGCAAAACAAAGGTAAAAGAAGGAGTTATTTTAAAGCCCCAACAATCTTTCATGATGAAGTGTTTGAAAATTAACTGTTAGAAAGAGAAAAAAGCTGCCTGACTGGCATTTAAATCGGTGTGCTTTTTGTTTCCTTGGATATGAGAGAGCTGAAATTCATGAAGATCTTGTTGGCGACATGATAAAATGTTTCCGCTTTCTAGGTTGCTATATATTATTAAAACTGCACTTTTTGGACCAAAATCTAGACTTCTCTTTTCAAAACCTCAGCTCACTTTGTAAGGAGCGGAGATTAGTTTCACCTGAACATCTGAGTGAAAAAAGTGCTTTAGTGGAAGACAGAGCAGAAGAATGTTACTCTGAGAAATTATTATGATCAAAGCTGCAAGAATATGATAAAATTAGTCATTTTTCTGGCTCTAGGGGAACACCAAAAATCTCTGTAATGTTTACAGAAACACTTCGTTAATGAATTTGGTAAGACTAACTATAAAATATGGTTTTATAATATGTGATAAAATGTGATAAATATAGTGAAGTTTATTAATTTTATGATGATGCATTAGAGCACGACAAAAAACAATTCATTCGATTGGCCCTATTAAGAGTAAACCTTACGTAAGTTAATGAGGCTGTTCTAAGATTATATTTGTAATTTGCGGTTTTTTCCTTTCTTTAATTTATAACAGCTTTAGTATCACTGAAAATCTTGAATTTTTTTCAAATTTAATANACCTTTACTGATATAATTATGTGTAAAATTATAATAAGAATTATAATTTTAATAATAATTATAATAAGAATTATAATTTTAAAAACTAGAGATTCTGGTAGACTGTTGCCATATGAATGAAAACTTGCTAAATGAATGGTTAAATTTATATTTTGGTTTTATTAATCAGAATTAAGATTTTTTCTTTGCCATTACCATACAGTATGGCAATATTCCGAAATCTTTTTTTTTTCTTGTATGACTTAAATAAAAATTACATTTTAATCTCATTTGTTTCGGCACTTTGCGTCATTCGTATTAACAAGCGATATATTATTGATTGTGAGATAAATATGAACAGTATGTAATATTTAAAATGGCTACAGTAGGGATTACTATTTGATGATTATTTTTTTGTTGAACAAACAAAAGAATACTTCAGACACTTTTTTGAAATTCTAACGCCATTTTACCTGCTTAGTTCCAAATTCAGCTTTAACCTTTTTAGGTTACTTAACGTTATTAAATTTACAAGAATATGCTTCAGAGGATCAACTCCTTATAATGAAGATAAACGATTCACAGTCTTATTCAGCATGGAAAATGATGCTATTGAAAGCGAACAAAACGTAATAATCAAGAATTTACCCCACCCATGTCTTTTTCCACTCTAAAAGCATATCTGCAATTTAACTTTTTTCTTAAAAAAACCCCCATTGATATTACATTTTTTTAAACTCTTACAGACATGACTAAAAAGTATAACGGTAAACTAAATAAAGTCGGAGTTTTTGAGAAAAACTTTCAAATACTAGCTTTGGGTGGTCACTTATCCTCGTTGATTTTATTTGGGTTGCCAAGGATAAATTATTATTAAAAGCGTTCAATTAATTCTCGGCGATTGATTCGATTCTGCTGCATACTCTTTAAACACTAACAGTTACAATGAAAGTAGAAACACATTGTACCATTTATTTACCTTATAGAAGAGTTACATAGCTTATGCATCACATAAATATAGAAGACACCATAGATTTACAAGGTACTAAAAAAAGGTTTTTATCCACTGAAAGGCACGAAAATAATTTGTCGCACTTTTGTACCTTTAAAACAGCGTCTCTCTTTTTCAGCTGTATATGAGGAAGAATTATGTTTGCGCGGAGAGTTTCCGGTACATGTGCTACGTTTTCACGCACTTTATTTCTGGCATCAGCCTTTCCAATTGCGGTTGCCACCAGAACGTTCCATTGAAAGATGAGTTCAAACTTAGGGAACACATTTACTGAGGATATCTCGGGACTGTGCACGGATAATAAAAACGATGCGCTAAGCATAAATAGGGAAACTGGAGTTGTGAAATCATTTGATGTGTTATATGCCGATAATACACTTGATGACGGGTAGTAAGGCTACGTTACTTGCAAGCCATCATTATTCTTTATAAGGTATTTTGTCATACAAACTGCTGTAAAACAACGCTTTTTGAAAACTAATATGCTACCTTATAACTTTAGTAGAGTAGTGAGTAGGTAATAGTTATTTAAAACTATTAGGTTTTGTACATCTCCAGGCAGTGAACTATGTTAAATATAAAATGGTGCAAACTATCAGTCTGTAAATGTGTCGGAAAAGCAGATAAACGGTATATCTTAAATACATGCATCATTAAAAGGTATTTAACAGACAAAAAAAAATAAAATGAAAGCATTTATTGTACTTTTGAAATATGAATGAGGGCTACATTATACCTTTATACTTGAGGTACAGTTTACCTTTTAAAATCAATCTCATAAATTAGACGTACTGTTTTCAGAGTGTAAACTAACAGAAGTTTCTGATGTTATCTTTCAAATAATTAGGAAAAATTGTCTACAGTTTAACTTTCAGCAGTTCGCAATGCTAACCCTATGAGAAAATTATTCTTTTTAAATCACGCTAGAAATGTTAGGAGTGGAAATTTTTCATATCAACCTTTACTTTCATTTTTATTTGATTCAAATTATCAGTGTGCCCAATTTTATTGCAAACGGATAAAACGTATATAAACGCAAACGTCACAAGTAGACAACTAGAAATTCTTTTGTATTTCTGCATAGTTAAAAGCGCCTCTTCAGAAATATTTCATTTTATTTTATAACTACCCGAGCTCTTTACTATATACTAAAAAATTTAAAATTTATCTTCTAAATATTGTCTGGAATAGTCCTAAAATGCAATTTGTCTCGAACTCATGTTTTCTGGATCAGTTTCTGTTTTCAGATTTTCCATTAGCTTACACAAGTTCTAACTCTCGACAAGATTCTATGATTACATTTTGATTTTGTAGAAATTTCCATTTTTGGCCAAAATCCAGGTTATTGTTATCTCACAAAGACGGAAGGATTTGGGAACAAACGAGAAAGAGCGTTGAAAACGATGGAAAATAAAAGCGAAATGTGGGAATTCAAGGAATGATATGAAAAGAATTTGTACGTGTGAGAATATTTTCTTTTGCCTAAAGGGATCTTTTTTAAAAGAACTATATCATTAATGTAGAGGATATAATATATATATATATATATATGAATGAAGTAAATAACATTTGTTTCCCTTTTTTTCTCATATTTTTGACACTTCTGATTTCTTTTTTTTTAATTTGAAAGCATGGAAATTTCAAGATTAGTATGAGTAGTTCGTTATCTTTTCTAAGGATTTTTTTTTATTATCTTAGTTAAGAGAAGTTAAGATTTTTATTAATATGAATATAATATTATAATCTTAACCGTCGTTGGACAACCGACCCGATTTTGTATTTACGACTACTAATGTTCAACTCCGTAGCCTTGTAATATTGAACCCAATCCAGAAGACAAGAGAACTCCTTTATCAAGCATTGAGAGACATTTTGTCTTCGTGGAATATTTTTCAATGGAAGTAACCTGCATTTGCTTTACATTGAGAGGAAAACTGCGAAAAGCTCTCACGTTAGCCTAACGGCAAAGGGACACTAAACCATTATCCGTTTACNTTATGCTCATATATATATAATTTTATTTATGAAAATTTGTTAGTGAAATAATATTAAAGAATTTTAGCATCAGATTCGGGGAATTATCCGTTTTACTGAAATTATTTATAAATGAATATACAGTGGAACTTCTCGGGAGCGACCACCCTCTGTTCCACAGTAAAATGGTCGTTAATGGAGGTTGATCGTTCTTAAGGGTTATATCCATTGACTTCAAAATATCGAAGGTACATGGTTTTTCGTTTGCGATTTTAATTTAACTCAGTGACATCATTTATTCTTGGAGCGAAATGTCACTTGTGTTGGCATTATGAATACCGGATCGTTGAATAAAATTAAGCGTTAATAAAAGAGACCTTTACTGATATAATTATGTGTAAAAAGAAATTTACCAATTATGAATGATATAACTATTTGAAATAAATAATTATATTATGTTTTTTGCTTAAGTTTGCATTTAATTTTATAGCATAAAAATTAGTTAGCTTTGAAAAAGCAGATTCCTCATTTTAATGCTAATAAGGACATTTTTACATATACATACATTGTAACTTATAGGGCCGCAGTGTTTCCCCCTATTAAGCCTGTAATTATTTCCTTTGGTAGGCTACACTAGTACCCGGTAGTATAATACCTGGTCTAATATGAATATTATGGGTCAATATTAAGGAGAAATATAGGGCATGTTGTAACACAGGTTGTAATAGAGGTTTGTTTGTTTAAGATACTCAGTTTTTCTAAAATAATTTTTTTTCTAATTTAAATTTCAGGTTTAAAAATATATCAATAATCAAATCTTCTTTAGTGCAATTTGACTGCAAAATGAAAGAATTGATCTCTTTCAGGGATCGTCAAAGAGAGCTCTCTAAATAATAGTCGCTCATAAATATTTTAAATACATTTAAATCTACTTATTTTCATTAATATGTTTTGTATTGATATTTTTTTGTGTTTCTTTATTTGACCTTTTCCGTATTTGACCTTTTCCGTATTTATCAATACAAAATCTATGGAAAAAATTCCGCACCTCCCAAGAATGACTGTAAATAGAAGAGGTCTCTACACAGAGGTGGTTTTTTCTGGAGGTTTCACCGTAAAAGGAAATTATAAGGTGTCCTAAATTACCGACCATTTTAAAGCTTATTAGCACCAGAAAGACTAAACATTGCTGTATACCTTGAAAGAGTGAAGGGGCTAGAGTGGTAATTTCCAGATTGTTTGTGTGTAGATTATTTAGACATCCAAACTCTTAAAATATAATCATAATTAATTTAAAAAAACATATTATAGATTTGATCATCGAGATTTTACAGTTTTTTGTTTGATTTGTCTAACAAAATATTTGATTGTACATAACACTGATGGCTTTTCAATTATTCATATGCATTAGTTTCTTAGATAATTGAATTCATTTTTTTTCTATAAATAATAATGGTATAATTATGTTGAAATATTCTTGCTTTATTAACACATGAATGAATAAATAAGCACTTAAATAGTGTAAAGTCAGAAATGCTCAACACTTACAGTAAGATAGTCTTCGAATTACAGAGCAACAAAAATTAGAGAGGGTAAATGAGAACCATCGGTTTTTCTAGTGTTAAAAAAATAAAAGATCAAAAAAACTTTATAAATATTAATTGGGTATAATATGAAAAAAGCACAACTACTTCCACTTACTAGGAATAACATTTACCTTTTAGTTTAATTAATAAACTGAGTTTCAAATATGTTTACTAAATTCATAAACTTCGGTAAAACAACAATATAAATTATTTCCAAAGGAACTAGACTAATACAATTTCAACCAGGCGAGTAGCGACTTATAAACAAGACACTTCGTTGGATGCTTTTACTTGTTGCTAGAAATCAGGTTCGCAGAAAATGCTGTTTGCTAGTTAATTTAGTAGGAATAACACGATCTGTGACGTAGGCTATAGTATACCCAATTGAATGCTCATAAAAGGCTAAACTTTTGTCTGTCGTTAATAAATTGGTGAGTAAAATTTTGGGTACGTTATTTTATACCAAAAATTTTAAAATTATTTCAATTTAGAAATTTTAATAATAAGTAGAAAAGCTGAAATAACAATATTGAGAAAAATAGTATATGGTAAAAGATGCATTTATCGCATCACAGAAACTAGAATTAATGCCGTATTTGAATATTTCGACATTTCTTTGTCATTTATCAGCTCATAGCGTCAATTATCAGATTATACTCTACTTCAAAGTAGTGCCAATAACATTTTAAGATCAGAGTTACTGGTTAACTCTTAAATAATTAAATAGTATTCATTTATTTCTTGCAATCTATGGTAAAATAGCCAGTCGAATACAAAGAAATAGCCAGACAAATACCGGTACGGTGCAAAAAAATAAATAAATAAACGAACCAACCTGAGAAAATTTTGATATAATGATCGAATCTTCAGGTTCTAGGATACAATATCATTCGGATTGTAGATTTGTGATGCACAAAGAGAAATGCTCAAACTATCGTAGTTGGGCAGAGCAAAAAAATAAATAAATGAACTGATCACCCCGAATAGCTTTTGATCTAATGATTGGATCTTTTCGTCGCAGGACTCAATCGTAATGGCTTGAGGGGGTTACCTCAAATATGCCAATTAATTAGTGCAGACGATATATTAAGCTACGAAATCAAACACAAAAACGTACTTTCTCATAAATATATAATATAATAAATAATAACTTTTTTTAAAAGTCAATTTCTCAGAAACTACTCACACCATTTTGCTTAGATTTTGCATTTACAAGTACTTAGATATACAATTACGTTCTTTAAAATGATGGTCAAATTTATATACCTTATAACTCAAAATTCTTTCAACTGTTATTAAATAAAATAATAAAAAAATAATAAATATTTACTAAAAGTTAGTTTTTTGCATGGAATTATCTTTGGAAAAGCAATTTGTAAAACTGTGTGCAAGAAATCTTCAATTCGCTTTAAAAGATTTCAAGACATGACAAATTACTTAAATAAACAAAAAGCATTAAGAGGTCTAAATTTTGGACCGCTCTACTGACCAAACTTTAAGGGCTATATTTCCCAGATTTCGGTTGCTCCTCCCTACAATTTGGGAGTCAGAAATTCAAATCAATCAGCAAAAGAAAAAGAAAGTATGTTTTATTCAGAAAAGTACGTTTTTGTGTTTAATATCTTATAGTTAGATAAAAATATTAAAAAAAAGGCCCGTTTTTTGCGCGCTGTGCATAATTAGCATTATATGCGTTCACAACAGTAGTAACACTGTAGTACCATTAAACGTTCTTAAATACTAGTACTGGTTCTCTAATTTGGAAATTTTCATTTATCTACCTCGCATTAGTCAAAAAGATCAAACCCGGGAAGGTAGTGTTATTTACGTATATTTTGCTCAAAATACAAATATGCATCATGTATAATAATACATTACATACAATAGTACATCACATACAATAATACATCACATACAATAATACGTCACATACAATAATCCATCATATTTATAGATATTTTGCTCAAAATACAATAGACGAACGTCTAAAATTTGTACTTTAAAGGACAGCAATCATTTATAGATATTTTGCAACGTCACATACAATAATACATCATATTTATAGATACTTAGCTCCAAGTACAATTGACGAACGTCTAAAATTTGTACTTTAGAGGGCTAAAGTCTTTTTAAAACAAAGATGGTTTTATCATTGAGGAAAAAAATATTGATTTATTTAATTATGTGTAATACTGAAAAAAAGTTATTGCTTTCTCATCTTCCTCAAGGAATAATCCATAAAACTTCGTTTTCTTGAAAATAAACATAAGCAAGAATAAATAGAATTAGGAAAAATTTCTACGAAAAAAACCAAGAATACTTCATTTTAGCTTCAATAATTCATCAAATACATGACATAAAAATATTTAGTTCAGCAATAAAATTCAGTTCATCAATCAAAAATGATTATAGCTTTCCAAAATTCTTGATTTTATATCAATACATTATTTAATACATTTGGCTAGTATTTTAAAGAATGGCATTAATGGCTTTTTGAACAAATTTTTGTAAATTTAAAAATTTGAAATCATAAACTTAATTTTTAAACATTTAAGGATATTCAACCACAAAACAAATAGCTATAATCAGGTATCAAGCTTTCTTACCTAAAAGAAAATAAATTTATTTTAAATCAAAATTGCAATTGCAATAAAACTCGAAAATATCTCAGCAAAAAATCTTAAAGGCATTAAAATGCGATAAAACCGGCATAGTTAAGAAATAAGTAATGAACAATAATAAAAGTGATAAATTTATGACTAAACTTGATTATTTAAGTACTAAAATTTAAATTTTATTGCATTTTGAAATTCTTTTTTCTTCTAATAATAACATTTGTCCTCTTTTAGATTTTAGGAAAATTAAACTGGCTTTAAGGATTTTTGTTCCATCTTAGTCTATAATTATTTGCCATATTTTATTAAACTATTTTTTCTTAAATACTATACATTATGCATATTTCGTCATTTTTTGCATATTTTTCATAATGTGCATATTTTATATGGTAACATCTCATTTGCCCGAAAGAATGAGTTTTCTGACCGAGCTGACGAACTTGTAACTTCTTGTTTTCCATTAATAACAGTCAGACCACATCATATTTCCTAAGAAGGGCGCATGTATAGATCATCACGAGATATTTAGGAAGAGCACGGACTATATAATTTGCTTTTTTATTACATTTTGATTTTCCTGTATCTACATTTTGATGCAGGCCTTGAATTACACTGTAACCAAGCACCTTGCTCTCTTTTTTAGGGCTCAATCTTTTAAAGTTATCTTCTAGGGACGCCCCGAAATTTTGGCGTGGACAGCACCTGAGCAGAGATCCCTTCTTCTGAACTTCCACACCACAACCAATGAGAGGACTTTCAGACTCGACAGATTTAAAGAGCACCTTGCTGTGTATGCATGCCGGCTGTTTTGCTGGCAGCCAGGATCGAACTCACAATCCCCAGCTCATACTATACAGTCACATATACAGTCTTTGACCAAATTATTAGACGCACAATGAAATTCTATGTAAAATATTAATTATCAAGTAATACTACGCAGCTTATATGCGGCTGAAACCGGTTTGCTCTTGCTTACGTTCGTGTATCATTTGATTAACATTGTAATGCAATAAGTTGAAAACAAATACAAATAGAAAGTATATAAAAAATCTTCTGAATAAAAACTCATTACATATATGTTTAAATAAAAAAGTATTACATATAAACTCGCGCAAAACATTTAATTATTCAGAAACTACAGTACATCTGATAATTTTGTCTAATTATTATAATATACTTATATAATACCTGATATAATAAATATTCTATATTTATATAATATATAGTCTAATTTATCCAATCATTGAATTTACATTATATACCGTCTAATTTAACCAATTGATACATAAATGTAAACAAGTGGAAACCGGTTTCTGTTGTGTAAAAACAATAAAGCTGTATAATATCACCTGATCATTAAGATTTCCGATAGAATCTTTTAAAGCGATTTGGCCAGGGACCATGGATTAAGTATTTAAAGTTAGTGTCTTGGATTATTATAAAAATATCAAATAAATTATGATTAAATATATATGATGAGTATTGATGCTGAGTTTTCTTGAGTAAATTTGTTTCAATTTAATTAGCGATGAAAGCCGCTTTGAAAAGGGAACTTCAAATACAGAAAAAAAAAGAAGTCGATGAATTTATTCAATTTAAATCCATTAAATAGGTTTTAAATAGCAAAGTTAATGTATAATGAAAAATGTCCGAGATAATATACCATAATTTAATAATTTATACCATAAGACGTAAGTAAAGAGATAATTTACAAATGTTGAATTAATCAAGTTTACTAAATATGTATGTTTCGAAATTTGTTAGTTCAGCTCGAAATACAAAATGACATAATAGTTCCAAAATGGTGAAAGACGAATTCACTTATTTAGCAAACATCAGTCCATTCCACATTTCAAGTACGTTTGTGCGCTTCATAATCTGTAGAATATTTCCTTGAAAGTTGAAACTTAGTTTAAAAATCAATTGAGGAGAATGTTTAAACTCCTTTTGTTGAGCTAAAAATATACAAGTCATTAAGCTCGCCATCTGTGCTAGCAGAAAAGCTTAATGGCCGATTTGATACTTTTCTCAATAACGATACACATTAAAAATTCAAAAGTATTTTCTGCGAAAAAACAGACATGAAATACTTTGTTTTCTGCATAATTTTTCTGTTACAATTACAAGATTGATTAAAAGGTAAAAAATAAAAGTGTTAAAGATATCGTTATTGTAATTAGAACTATATTAATGAGAATATTTTTGATTAGAATTTGGTGTCCCAGTTTATTTGAATACTTTCAGGATACTTTGTGATTCAGCAGGATTTATTTCCAATAAAAAAAAACTGTTTAGTTTTCAAAGAGAGTAATATAAAGTACCAAACATAATATTTTCAAATAAAGTCATTAATTATTACTTGTAGCCTTTGTTTTTCTTTTGGTATTTATAAAAGAAAACATGAATTTTTCCATTAAGCTTTAAGACAAATTAATGACGTTTTGAAAGTTAATTGGGAATATATAACTGTTCATAATTTTGCTTAGAAATCGATGATATTTAAAAACTTTAAGGTTATTAGTCACTCAGCAACAGAACTTATTTTAAACCGCTAATCAAGAAAATTAACTATTAAAAGTGGACTTCCTTCTAATTTTTTACTTACAAAAGCAGACAAACCTTTTCAAAACAAACTATAGACAAATTAATAGTGATTGATTTTTTTTAATTAGAGATATATTGTTAGTAATAATTTTGTTTAGAATTTAGAGTTTTAATTTATTTAAATACTTTAAGAAACTTTGTCCCCCAGCAGAATTTATTTTATGCCGAAGAAAGAAGTTAATTAAAATGTTCGAAGGCAGATATAGATAAACCTATTGTCAATCAAGATAATTAACTATTAGTTGTAGGGTTAATGCCCAGTATTTCCTTCTGTATTTTTAAGAGAACACGTGAATTTTTCTATACATGCTTAAAACAAATTAGTACTGATTGATAGCTGATGAAAACTGAAAGATACCATTCGTGAGTTTTAAAGAGTAATTGCTCAAACAATATTCTGTATAAAGTGGTTTTATTATTGAAGATTTACTTTCGAATCTCACTTAGCAAAAAAATGATCTTCCCCTGGGAAATCATGTGAAGTGAGGTTCAAGCTGAATTTGGGTTTGTGATGTTTTGGGTGTGTTTTCTTATTATTGATTGAGGCAACTTCCTAAGATGATCTCACATGAAATAAAGTATTTACTTCAACATCCATAAGGATGTTATTTCAGTCAAATGTTTCATGATGAATAAGCTATTGTTACTCCCATTTTCGTTTATTACCACAAATACACTGTTAAAAATTGTTGTCAAAAAACATAATGATTCTGCACCTTTCCTTCAGAAAATTTCTGCTCTCGAAAAATATAGAAATGTACTGTTAAACTGCATCGTAACCTGTAGAAAGACACAATGTTTGGTTTACAAATAAACTCTGTAAAGATTTATACAGATTATCTCTGTTGGGAATGGATTTTTTTTTAGTTTTGAATATGACAAACTTTGCTATCAAAGTGACAGCAAATAAATTGATACATTGAAACAAATTTCATTCCCTATGACACTTTATACACGTCTGAAATTTACGATGGAAAAAAATAAAGATTGTACGACGGTTCTTTCAAACATGATGGTTAATAATATATCATATATAGCGAATAATCACACTAAAAATGGAATCGTTTAAAAATTAATCAAAATTTCAAAGATGTGTTTCAATGTGAAAACCAGAAGGTATAGACCTTCATGCCAAATTTCTCTGCTGCACATGCAAAAATACAGGCCGTTCACTGATCGAGAGAAAATGTCTGGTGTGTGCAATTATTTTCGGTAGTGTTTTGTTTCAAGAAATTTTTGTCAAAGTGCTTTTGTGTCTTTTTTTTTGTCAGGCTACCGAAGAGGGGGTGTCATCCCCTCTGCAGAGGATCAAAATTGTGATGTCATGCCCTCGGATCATCCTCAGGGATGTTTCTCCAACCGTCCCCAATAGCCCTCTAGTGCGACCGGAATAAACTACAACAACCAAGAAGTTCAGTTTTGTTTTACCGAAGTGCTAAAATTAACAATAAAAGTAGTCTTATAATTCGTGAGATAAAATTTAGTACAGGTGGTAAAGCTTGGTAATTTTATCACGATACCTTTAGATCATGGAATAAAAACAATTTATTCGCTTTACTTTCCATCTTTGTATTTTTTTACAAACTGTGTGGTAATGCGAACTATAATTTTGAAAACCAGAATTTCTGATAAAGCGTTCCCATAGGAGCGAAAAAATTACCAAATGAATGGTTTAAATAACCTTTTGTATCTGTGTTTACTGTACTGTATATTTTATTAACAAGAATTATGTTGTTGTTTTTTTACTAGAAATGTCATTACTATGGAGTATAATTTTAACTGAATTTTATTTTCCGTGTTAATGAAATCAGTGTGCTATAAAATTTAATAGAAAAATAATACAATTTCAGACTCGAGAAGTTCGTGAAGCATCATTAACATAAAGTTAAAGTAGTTTAAACATTGTTCTAAAAGAAGAGAAATTGAAAACCTAATTTTGTTTGAAATTTTGAATAGAGATTACTTATACCTTTTTGAAATTTCTGCATGTAAAACAAGTAAAACAAAAACATTTATTATGTTCAAAGCAGCATAAGTTGATTTGAAATAGTGAGAATGCATTAAAATATAACTTAGAGACATTTTAATTAAATGTGAAAATAATGCGAAAATAAGAAACTGCCTGTCATGTTCAGCTCAGAGAAATAAACAAAATTTGTTCACCTCAACCAAATTATATTTCTTTCATGCATTTTTGCTAACTTTAAACTTCTTTCCATGTGATTAATTATGGATAGTTTTATTCTGGGAAACAATTTTTCTTGCCATTAGAATTTTCTTCCTGTGTTTTATCAAAATGTTAGACTCAGTAAAGGGTGAAATAAGTTTCCTTTTCTTATTACTTCTACTGAATTTGATTTACTTCAAGAGAGGTTTTCTTTTTTGTAACTTTATTTGATTTTAAGACATTCCTCTAGAATTATTATGACTTGCTTCGGAAAAAAAGGTTTCTTTACTATCTTTCTCTGGAAAAAGTTGTTTAAACATACTTTTTTTTGTAGGTATACGGGTAAAAATATATACTTTTTTTTGAAGAACTTACTTTATTTATTTTCTTTTTGAGAATTTATATTTTATAGTTAAAGTATGAAATTAGATTTGTAAAAGTAATGTGTTATTTTGAAATATTTTAAAGTTAGAAAGCTAAATTACTTTAAAATAAGGATTTTGTTCTTAATATTTTAATAAAAATAAATATTGAGATTGTCGAAACCATTGTAAAATACATAACAAGTGATAAATGCATACTAAATATTTTAAATGTATTTTAAATATGTTATATGTTATTTCAAATAAAATATATTAATAGTATAAATGTTATACATAATTCAAATGTTACAAGCATAATAACTATTTCGTCAATGTTTGCTATTCTATTCCAGACAGTTTCAGCTTGTTGTTTAAATTTGAAATGAAGTTTGTAAAAATTATGTGTTATTTTCTCAACTTTTGAGTAAAAATTTAAATTATTTTAAGAAATTGACATTTTTGAAATTCTAAAGAAAAAAATAGCCACAAGGACCATAATTAAGGGACAATATACGACACAAAATAAGGGCTATGCACATAATAAACAATAATAAAATATAATGAGTATCATAAATAATATACATATAATAAATATTATAAATATCTAAATATTTATATCGCAAAAATTTATGCACTGAGAAAAAAGTTTAATCAAAATTACCAAAATATAGCTGTGTACTTTTTACCTCTATTTGAACTCCAAAAAGCTGTGTACTTTTTAATGAAATGACATGGCAATGTTTTGGATAAAATAAAATATAAAATATAGTTTTATAATACATGATTAAATGAGGTAAAATGTATTACTTTTATTATGGTATATTTGAGCATAGCATAAAAAAATTTATTAATTTAAATTTACATCTTATTTTTACTAAAAGTGTGCTAATAAGAACTATAATTTTGAATAGCACAATTACCATAGAAACATTAACATATATATGTACCGAAATATCACCGAATGAATAGTTTAAATTCAGTATATTTTGGTTTTATTAACCAGAATTGTGTGTTTTTTAAATCAGAAATGTCATCACCATTCACGGTTAGAATTACATCTAAAATTATGGTAAAATAATCGGCAGCAGTCTGTCTATCTAGTTTAAGAATATTTTTCAGCAATATGGATTTGAAACCATTTACAACTAGTACTAGTAAGATTAATAAACCATAAATACAAAATTATACTGTTTTTTAAACATTTCAACTAGCATAACTTCAAAATCTCATAAAAACTTACTAGTTTTTTTTGTTGTCGTAATCAGCTTTACGGTGCTGACATCTATGCGAGTATCGTATTCTATCTGTCCAGGGCCACAATTTGGACAACACAACAACATGTGTCAAAGGAAATAGAGGAAATATTGTGTTGTCAATGCTGGGATTCGAACCCCTGTTCTGACTGTCATGAAATTGATAGATTAGCCCTCCTAATGTGTATACAAGTGGCTTCTTTAGGTGGGCCTAGTTGGTGAGATAAAATTGCGGTTGTTTAACCGAATTAGATGAAAGCAGTCAATAAAGGATTTTTCTCACTGTTAACAGTTTAAACATTTGTTTATTTGCGGTTATTTGATTGTTTTATTTTAATATGGTCAAAAAAACAGTTAACGAAATTGTTATTAATTAAATAAATTGTAGTTAATTCATTTTCAAAACTTTCTTACTGTATACATACGGCAGTTTTACCAGATTTTGTTTCTCTGCTTTGTATAATACGAGTAACTATAGTTGTAGATACATTGACTGTTAAAGTATTTATAAGAAGAATCTGGTCAGTTTATTCATCCTAAACTAGAATCCCAGTCAAACATCTTAGGCTAAATTTAATTGGGTAAATGCAACTACGATGCAGAACTAGTTATGTTGATTTAAGTAAGTTTATGTTGATTTAATAGGTCAGTAAAGCTATTTTAACGATTCAATTTAAAATAAGAACAGATAGTTAAGGGTGCGCCACATTAATTCTTAGAATGAAATTAGTTTTGAAATCAAACCTACTGATATCACGGAAATAACATTAAAAAGAATTCAAATTTAGCATAACAGAATAGTCAAATTTAGCCGGACAGAAATTATATTTTTTTGAATTACTTAAAACATTTTACAGATTTTTTTAAAGCTATATTAAATTAAAGTTATTTTTGGAATTTAATTTAATGTGAAAACAGATAGTTTAGGGTGTGCCACATTAATTCTTGAAATAAAATTAGTTTGTAAATCAAACCTACTTAGTGATGGAAAGAATGTGAAGTAAGATGTGAAAAAGAATAGAAGTGTGGAAGAAAACTATATGTTATAAAACTATTTACAGCACTTGGGAGATATTTTAAAGCTATATTAAAATTATCCTTATGACGCAACTAAAAAGTTTAACTGTGTACGTTTGTATCAATAGATGTAGAGCTGAGTAGAAGACGAGAAATAATTTGTGCCATCTTGTACTCGATTGTATACAATATATTAACGATATCCTTAGCGCGCCAAATATGTTTGTGGAGGCAAAAATATTTCACGAATAGTGTGAATGCGCTTGAGCTTTCTAATACAAATGTGTGCATTTTATGAAAGATCAATTTGGCATCATTTAGAAAAAAAGTGCTCTTTCTCACGATTTTTTGGGTTGTTCAACAGCAAATTCGGGTTGATATGAAGCCTCTTTTTTAAAAGTGTACTTTCCTGTATTTTGTTGGTTTTTTCTTCCTGTTGATAACTGCTTCTGTCTTATTCAGACTCCATTCATACTTTGATCATCTTTATTGATCTCTTTGACACTCTACTGAGTCTACTTTGTCAGCCACAGATTTGGTACTTAAGCTTATTCTGACTTTCGTCCCTCATTTTTCCTTCCTTACTATGTATCTGGTTTTGAGACAGTTGGGTACTTAAGTCAAAGTTTTGATTATACGTTATCATTATGAAGGAATAATTCTTACAGATAATGAAGGAATAATTCTTACAGATAATGAAGGAATAATTCTTACAGAAGGAATAATTCTTACACATTCTTGCATGATAATGGCAAACTGATTTTAACCGTCATTACATTCAGTGTCCTCTTCCGTTTCACTTTTATTTTTCTTCAGTTTTAATTGGCCCATTGGTTACAACGATGCTATGCCGCTAAATGAACTGGAGTATATTTTATAACATTTTTCCTAAGTAAACTTTCATAATTTTAAATTGAGTAACAACATTCAATCTAGCACTGTTTAAACATGGACGAATGTGGTATCAACTTAGAACTGGAGTAAATTTTAAAGCATTTTTCATTAATAAACATCCATTATTTTAAATTGAGTAACAACATTCTATCTAGCACTGTTTAAACGTGGACAATGTCATTTTGGCTAAGAACTGGAGTAAATTTTAAAGCATTTTTCGTTAATAAACTTCCATCTTTTTAAATTGAGAAACAGCATTCAGTATAGCACTGTTTAAATGTGAACTATCGTCTTATTAATTTATACCTGGTGCAAATTTGATAGCATGTTTCTTTAATAACCCTTTTAAATCTAGTAATTACATTCAGCCAAACACAGTTTGAACTTGGATTAATGTCTTATTGACTTAGAATTTGTTGTTCACTTTTAGCGTTTTATTCGATTTCCCTATATTTCAGGATTGAAATAAATTTTCTGGTATTTTTTTATTTTTTTGACTTCAAAAAGCTTCCCAGGAAATCGCAGTTACAATTCGATTTAAACGAACAAGAGCAAAAAGAAATAAAAACTCTGTAACTTTCACTTTTTATTCTATATTCACGAAAATTTGTTTTCGAACATTTTAAGATACTTCCATTTCGTAATCTAGTAATATTTTAAAAACCCAAGTAAAATAGATAAAAAGCTCCAAGATTATTGGACTTTTCTCAAAAGAAACTCCCTATCTTTTATATCCATCAGCAGAAACGCTAGATCTAATAGCATTACCTTTATCTCCAGCGAAAACTTGCCACTTCCTTTACGCTATTTTCTTCTTGATAGAACATTTTTTATATATTTTATAAGAGAACAATAGAAGAGAATCTCCTTTGCTTTCTTGTCTCAGTGAAGCCTTTTTTGGCGGTACTCCAGAATTTGATTATTCAAAAATTCTACAACCCCTTTCGAAAGAATTCGCCAATTTATCACTTATTATTAACATTTATAGGACAGTCGACAAGCTACCTCTGTGCATTTTGACTACTAAATTGCTTTTTTTTTGCCATGTAGTGCAAGATTAAGAAAATGTTCCCTTTCCTTGTAAAGGTGCCAAAGTAATTTAAATTGGCGTATTATTTTATTTTAAATGTGTCGGCGTTTGACTGCAAAAAAACACCTAACATTATTATTTGTTATACACTTGAAATTGTGTTTTATTTCGAAAGTTATTTTTTAAATTTTCATTTAAAGGAAACGAGTTGATAAAAATGTAGATAAAACTTCTTCTTTCATACGTCTGCTTTGATGTACAGCGCGCAATATAAAAAACGGACCACCGTGAATAACTTTTGATCTAATGATTGGACTTTCACGTTCTAGGACTCATTCTTAATGATTCGAGGGGGTGAATTTGTGCTAATTAATTAGTGCAAACGATACTTTATGTTAAAAAACAGACACAACGTGCTATCTCTTAATAAGCACTTCTGACACCCAAAATAGAGAGGGTAGTGGCAATCCGGGAAATGTGGTCTCAATAGTTTGGTCAGGAGGAGAGGGGTTCAAGGTTTGTACTCGTTAATGCTAATTTTATTTTTTACGTATTTAACACAAACCAAAAATTTCCAGAATTGCAGTAAAATGCTCTGGCCAACATAATTGTACAGTGCACAAAAAGAACAAAAACGGACCACTTTAAATAACTTTTGATCTAATGATGGGATCTTCAGGTTTTAGGACTCAATCTTAATGGCTCAAAGGGGTAACTTCAAATATGCTTCTTAATAAATGTAGACGATATACTGAATTACGAAGTCAGACACAAAAACGTACTTTCTCTGACTAAGCATACTTTTTTTTGATGAATTCGGATTTCTCAAAATATAGATATTTTCCCCAAAATATAGGGGGTAACCGCTATCCGGGAAATATGATCCAGATAGTGTGGTCAGAAGAGTGCTCCAAAGTTAGGACCCCTTAATGTTAATTTTACCTTTTGCGTATTTCGCTATATTTCGAGAACATTTTAAGCGAATTGAAAACTTTTTACACAATTTTAAAATTCGTTTATCCAAAGATGACTCCATGCAAAATATAACTTTCAACAAAAATTTATTATTTTTTATTATTTTATTTAATAATAGTCGAAAAATTTGAATTGTAAGATATATAATTTCTTTACATTATTTTAAAGAATGCAATTTTTATTGACAAAACACAAAAATTGAGCGAAATTAATTGAATAGAAGGCTGTGAAATAGAATTTTTAAAATGCGACTTTTTCAAAATTCGATTTCTCAGAAACTATTCTACTGATTTTGAACGAATTTTGTATTTTACCATTTAAAATTGCATTCTTTGGTGGTGTACAAGTATCAAATGGTGTATCAAATGGTGTACAAGACATTATACCTTAAAATACGAAGTTTTTCTACTGTTACTAAATAAAATAATTTTAAAAAAAATAATAAATATTCACCACAATTTAGGTTTAGCATGAAAATATGATTGGATAAACGAAGCTTATTATTGTGTGCAAAAACTTTTCGGTTCGCTTTCAAAGTTCTCGAAATATAGGGAAATACGCAAAAGTAAAATTAACATTTAAGGGACTTTGACTTTTTAATTAACTTTGGAATGCTCTCCCGACCAAATTATTGGAACTATATTTTCCAGATTGCGACTAACCGGGGGCCTACCTTCCTATCGGGATTCGTAAAATTTGTAGAATTGAAAGTGCTGTGGTGGGTCGTTGATTAGTACTATGGGTGCAGAAATCATGAAAAATGTTTCCTTCCTATTCAAATCTATGGCTAAATTGAGGAAGTAGCTTAACGAATGAGTGGTATTGTTATCTATTCATAGTTTTCCGAACTTAGACATACTTTCACTCTTGAGGCGTCCTTTTGTCAAACGTAAGGCGCACTTTCCATATTTAATTCCAAAAAAAAAAAGCCTATGGTTGACGAGCAACGCTTGATCAAGTGTCATAAAAAACAACAACACAACAGAAATAAAGATTAAGTCTTGTCTTTATTACGTGTTTATTAGTTTTCAGTTTAATATTAATAAATGCTTAACAAATATCGAAACTTTGTCCTTCAAACTTTCACTTTCTTAACGTTTCAATACGCTTTCTATAACGAAGTTTGATAAGGCTTTCGTCAGGTTAACTTTTAAGACCAAATTCACTTGGAGTCAATTTTCCCAATACAAAAAACAACCAAGCACTGTCATCTACTACTTTTTATTCAGAAATTTTCTAAACCCAATGCTCTAGCAAAATGAATCAATGCTGTGTAGTTAAATAAAAATTAAAAAACCTTTTCTTTACGACAAATCTCGCTTTTTCTGAAAATGCCACTCGGCATTTTTTTCCTTAAAGCTCATTTATGGAAAAGAATTATTTGAAAATACTGTTCTTTAATTTAAAACCTTCTTTAATTGCAGTGACTGAAAAATATACTTTTCTCAAATAAGACTCAACAAAACTTTAAGGGATATGCAGTGTCAAAAATTCCACAGAGAATTTATTCATTTCGAATTCTCTTTCTCATCATTTTTATACCGACAGCAGGTACTTAATTAAATTCTCTCTGGATTCCTAAGAGACGATCCATGACGGCGTGACGAATAATTAATTCTTTTCTTTCATCGTCAGATCACTGAATGTCACAAGTGAAGTACTGGAGTACCCCACTAATGAAGCAAAATCCGGGTTTGCCAACTCAGTTAGCTTAATTTAATGGAACTGGGACAATCCCGAGTGGTGGAGAAGCTACTTGTAAATCACTGAGCACTTGACATGCACACAAAAGAATAAATCTTCGAATGTGAAATGCCACATTCGATATAGTTCTGAATTTAATTTATTTAAAGTAATTTTTGGCGAATAAAATGGTTATTAACGGTTAAGTACTGTATTAATAACAACAATAAAATATAATGAGATAAAAAGCTTTCATATAACATGATTTGAACTGTGAATTATTTTAATAAAAATTTAGTTGCAACAGTTGCATTGATGATTAAAGTATGCAGGTATTAAATTACTAAACATAACTAAATTTATACAAGTTGCGACTATTAATTTCCATGACGTGGGAATGCTGTTCATCACACATTCTCACCCTCTCCCTCTTTTGTTTCGCCCATTACTCACACTCACTTAAGCATTTTTACTATATTAATTTCCGTTTTAATCACTTAAATTTATATAAGTTACAAATTAGCTGTAAGTTAAAGGCTAATCATTTTATCCTCTTGATATCTTACTTTTCATTTTTGTGCATTGAATGCTTCCAGAGTTTTCTAAATGTAAACAAATAAAAATGTCCGATAATAAAATTTCCAGTAAATTCTACCCAAATTTTCCCAGTAGATCAGTCCAGAATATAATAGCTCCACATTGCGTAAAGAGTGTTTTGTATGAAAATGCTTATTTTCGAGAAAAAGTAATAGATTCTGAGTGGTATATTAATAGGTGTAAAATCTTTAACAGTGAGCGGAAAAAAATGGTAAAACTTTCGTACTGCATGGTAATAACATTTCTGGCAAAAACCATAATTTTGTCACTGAAAATCAAAATATACGGTATTTCAACCACTCGCTTAGTAATTTTTCCGTTCACATGGCAACAGCTTACCTTAAATTCTGTTTTTCAAAACTTAAGCTTTTATTATTACTCATTAATTAAAAATATAGAACAAAAAATAAATTTTAACCGAATAAATGGATTTTTATGCCATGATTTATGTTACCATTAAAAGAGGTTACGAAATTTTACCATATTTGCCTTAATCTATCAAACATTATAAAACAGTATTTTATTGTTAATTTTATCAAAATCATTATTAATGCGCATCGGTAAAAATTACTGAGGGTTTTTGTGTTGTTAGTGAGCCATAAGCATTATAAATTTTACCATATTCTGGTAGCTTTTGACAATATTTTTTTCACAGTGTTAAATGATTAAATTTTTGATGAAGCGGTAGAACAAATATATAATTCTAAAGAATAACAAAATTGTAGAAAAAAGAATTCTGTAAATTTTAAATGAAATTTGTACTAGCAGAATTATAATAGTTTTCAAAAGTCTATTGTTAAGATTATTGGTAGCATCAACAAATGCAATGAAAATGATTGAAAACAATAGATCAAATTAATCCATTATAATTATTTCAATCCATTTTTATACAAATCCATTTTTATAAAAATCTATTCTTATAAAAATATCAAAAAGATGAAGAGCCACACGTGGCTCCTCATCTTTTGGATGTACGGATGTACGGAATTGAGAAATGAATTGAGAGATGAAACAATTGAGGGAAAAACATACTTTTACCCATTTGTCGGTCATGACAAACTCTACTTGTCTTTGCAAGAACTGATTGAAAAAAATGCAAATATTATGATTTAAAAATTGTGCGAAAAAAAAATACAACTTAAGACAACTGTTTCTATTAACTTGTTAAGCTGTTTCTATTGGCTTGAAGAAATTGGTTAAATATATGTTTTTTTCCGACTTGGGTAAAACAGCGAGCCAGTAAAATGAAGAACAATGCAACGTACACTTTTTAATAATTAATTTTAAAACGTTAATAGGTTCGAGATAAAGAATGGTAAAAAAAGAACGATGTGTCAAAAAATTTATAGTATCAGAAATTAAAAAAAGTATGAATTATCTTAATTATCGTTAAAATGGTGTTTGAAAATTTATTTGATAGATTATTATTAAATAACACTAGAACATTTCTTTCTGATATCTCTAAATATTCGTTATAGCTTTTAATGTAAAAAAATAAAGGTTTTTCTCAATTTAATTTTAGTAGATGTGTTTTTCCAAATCGGTTTATAATTTGATCAGTAATTGATCCATTATTGAGCTGTTTTGCATATATGTAACCAACGTTTTGAGTACATATTGTTACGCATAACAGTAAATGCAATGGCAATATTTTAGAATCAAAAATAGCCAAGTGCAATAGTTTCTAATTAATTTAACTAAAGAAAACATTGTCTACTTGTAAGAATATGCGGTTTTATTGCGATAGAAATTCTATTTGTTTGGGGGCTTTTTGAATTCACGGGGCAAACTTTAACATTAAAAGCACCGTTGGGATCTTTTTGATTGTTTTTTTTCTTCAAATCTTGCGTTATTTTTGACAATTCATGTGAATTTCAAAGCTTATGCATATATTTTTTTAATTTTCTTAATTTATGAACTATTAAATTTTTTTCATTTTTGATTATTATTAACCTAAAGAAGCATTGAAATACATATAAAAGCTAAGATAAACAATTTATATCCTTTCATAAGAGAAACGTTCATTTTCAAACAATTCATGTTTTTTTTTTCCTTTTGCAAAACAAAAAACTTTGTGAAGGGGATTTATACCTACCACTATGAACTATGTTTCTATAGGTTCAAGAATTCGTTATTGCGTCTGAAACCATGTACATGCTGATAATAAATAGTTACTTTTGTTATAATCCTTCATAAGAAAGAGTTGTTGTTGAAGTATGCCTGTTAAGGCAGAGGGGTGCGATTGTTCTTGTTCTCTAGTGGCGCTATCTATGGCCAAGAATTCGACTTCTGCCACACCCATATGTCACACCCGTTTATAGGGCGGACCCATTCATACATTCATCCACTGATCGTAATTTGACCTGAATCAGAGAATGATCAATCTCCAATCCAGTATCCCCAGAGGTTTTGATTTGTTATGGAAACATGGAGGACTTTACGACTCGCCAGATTTAACGTGCATCCGAAGGGGTTCGAACCCACGAACTCTCGGACTCGTCCCCCAGCGCCCTACCGACCAGGCTATCTCGACCCTGAAAGAGTTGTTGGAGAACAGTTATTGGCGTGTAAGTCATAATACAAAACTATCGCATGTTCAGGGGCGTATGATGATAATTCCGATAGGGGGTTACTATCTATATCTCACTCTTTTTGTAGTACCCTACCTACCTTTGAATTTTAGATTTTGAATCCAGGTACACTCTGTATATTTGTTACAACTCAGAACTCATTCCTTTTTTATTTTTGTAAAACAAAAATTTTCATTTGGAACAAAATCGGGCTATAAAATAAGTAAGCAGTTGTAAGAGTTTAAGAAACTAAAGTGCTCGTAAAAGGGACCATTATAGCATGTCGCCTTGCAATTTTGTATTAGAATCACGCACAATGTTGGAAAGAAGAATACCGGAACCGGAAATTCGGCGTCATTTATTATTTCTTTATCGGAAATGGCTAAATGTTTTCGAAAGGAGACGAAAGTTCTTATTATGAAAGAAGATCGTGAAAAATCTCGCTTTTCCAACTGTATGGAAAGATTGTTAGTAGTAGCATAAGGTCAAATTTAAGCTTTTAAACAACAATGGTTTAGTTTTTTTTGATTTAAAAAAAAAGTACTTCTTCTTCTTAACGTAAATGTTATTTTTAATAAAATTTTTTTAAATCAAGGCTTCATAAGAATATATCCGTTTTAATAGCTTTTCTTTGCGCCGACGGCAAATACAAAAACGAATATGACAAAAAGAACAAATAAAAGTAAGTGTAAAGATTGTACAAAAGGTATTTTAAGTTCAGATTAACTTTAAACTGAAAACCTTTTGAAAAAGGATTTAAAGAAAAGGAACCTTTTATTCATCAAATATCTTGTATTTCGTACTAGACAAAGACATAATCCCTCGTGTTTACTTAGAGAAGACTTCTAGATCCTACTTTTTAAAACCCTATTGCAATTTTAGTTGAATTACTTCTAATGGTGAATACAGATTATTCAAACAATAGCGCTCATGCCAGAGTACTACTGCTATACCTTATTTTGTAAGAATCTTGTTTTTATTTAAGGGTCTTAGTCTGAAACTCTGTAACCAATTCACAAACAGAAAGAAAAATATCAATTTATTTTTATTTATTTTTCTACAACAGCTGATTTTCTTTGGCTGTATTGTCATAAGACGTATAGCTTTTTAGTGTAGAATATGGTACTTCTATAACTGGTCTTAGCAATGATTAATCATGGCTGTTAATTGTTTCCATCTAGCCAGTATTTTCTAAGCCAATTGAGTACTTGCACTTCAGAAAGAAGAAGATCAAGGACACCTACACATGTGACCGATGACGTCAGCTGATTGTCTATAAGCAAAATGGCGTGTTGTTGTTGTTAATTTACGTCGCACTAGAGCTGCACAATGGGCTATTGGCGACCGTCTGGGAAACATCCAGGAGGATGAACCGAAGACATGCCATCACAATTTTGATCCTCTGCGGAGGGGATGGCACCCCCGCTTCGGTAGCCCGTCGACCTGCTCGCGAAGTCGAGCACTTTACGGTAGCACAGTTTAGCGAGGACCAATACCGCACACCCTCGGTCCCTACGCAGACTGATCCAAGTGGTCACCCACCCGCACACTTACCGTAGCCAGTGATGCTTGACTTCGGTGATCTGCTGGGAACCTTGTCTTAACGATCAGTCCACTGCGGGACCAAAATGGCGTGTAAAAGTTGAGATAAGTTTCTCCGCGTAAGTTAGAATGTTAATTAACGTGAAGTTAATTAAATACAACGCCTTATCGCACATTGAAATTGCTGAAATATAATTCTCTCTCGTTTACGTCTTTTACTTGACTTAGATTTATTATTTGTTGATATATTTCAATGTAATCGTGATATATTTTTGCCTTGTGTACGTGTCAACTTCGAAGCATAATTAGTTTATGTTCTATATAGCTTCGTGCCTGTTTTTGCGTTAAGTAAGAGATATATAATAGTGAAATAATATAAATATCTGGAAAAAAAATCATTGGGAAAGAATATAGAATGTGTCACTTAAAGGAATTGATGCTTGACGGACTTTATTTACTCGAAACAAAATGGAAAGAACATTTGCTAATGTAAACAATGTAAACAAATTGCACTTTTCAACAACCAATCAGGATCGAGACACCCACACTACGTCACCTGCAGGATTTCTTATGAATATTTTCCAAAATGCCAATATGAAGGTTAAATCACAACAATATGATATTTTTTAATGTCTAAAAAAATTTCAGTGTTGGATTGTTTGAATTAAAAGAAAATATTTATAAACTTTAGTAATTTCTATCCAAATGGAAAAATCTCGCAAAATGAGAATTTTGTTTTTAAATTTGTGAATATTTTGTTTAAATATTTGAGATATTTTTCTTTTTTTAAGTAACACTTGGGTAGTTGAACCTTATGAAGAAAATCATTTATACGCAGACACGTAACGTCTCGAATGTTTTGCTATGTTCACGGATGAACGTGTGAGCGGAATTTTTCCCAGATCAGTTTGTGATATTATGTAATTTTTTACTTGTAGTGAAGATCAGAAAAGTTTAAACCTCTGATATAAGGAAATTTCCGCTCACACTTTTATCCACGATAATGCTCAAATAATCTAATTCACACACTACGTTACTTGTAAGAGTATCTAATTCCTTTTGGTACTATAAAGCTTATAGTTAACAGCAGGTATCCCCAAATTCTGTACCAGTGTACCAAAAAGTGAAATGAGAAGTGCCATGAGCTGTCGGTTTACTCTGTTATTTTTAGCTGGATGTCACGGCAGACGATTTTTTTAATTAATATGCAACTGCAAACGATTATTTTTAACTAGAACGATAAACTAAAAGCAATTTGCAACTGCTTTTACTTTATTGTCTTAATTGGTGGTTTCATTCATCAATTCGTTGTTCTATTTGTTGTTAACTACACACTACACAATGTATCTTATTAAAAATAATTGCTTCCTTTTTAAACTATATTTACTTTTTTAACATTTGTCATCATAATTTTATTGTTTTGGATCTGTTTTTCATTGGAGTTCTATGTACATTTTGCAAAGTATTAGAGCATTCATTTTCGCACAAAATGTATTTTATAAATTTCAGTTCATCACATTTGCAGTGTATTATATGCATTCTATTTAAATCAAGGTGAGTTAAATTTAACACTAAATAAGTCAAATATAACTCTTAAGAATCTTTTATTTGCGGAAAGAGCATCTAAAAAAGCAATTTAGCTGAATTTAAATATAAACCGAACAATCCTTTACATGTTTTCCTAAAATATTTTGCAAGTTTAATACCTATTTGCTTTGGCAACTGTAGTCAGCGTGTGCAGGTAACGATAAGGTAATGTGTCCATCATTTTAGATCAACTTTATTTATTTTTAATTCTCAGTAACCTTAGTAATACTATTCTCTATGATATTGACTACACTCTCCCAACAGACACCTAGGACACACTTTGTGGATGTTAGATTACTGCAATTATTCTTGCGAATTTTAAGTGGCAATATAAAATAATATTTCTTTCGTGCATGTTAGCCAATATGCACTCCAAAAGTTGGTTGTCTGATGTCTGGATCTTGGTTGTCTGGTCTCAGTTGCTTTTCTATTCATGCAAACTCAGTCTACAACGAGACTTAATGTTATACTCCGTGTTAGCTTATTGTTGCATTACACTTGTACATATTGCAACTTTATTAAAATAAAAAAATATTCTAAAATTAACCAATTATAAATATTTTATTTGCTCCCTTTTCAAACGTCTTATGAATTTTAAATTATGAGTTTACTTAAACAAATAAATTACATTTCTTTTAACTTCACTGAAGGTAACTAATTAAATTTGTTAGATTTGTTGACTTCTAACACAGGAATGTAAAAGCAAGAATGTAAACTCTTTAGAAGATTTGTAGCGTTAAGTACCAAAATTATCAGTATAGATCGAAGCCCAAAGCATAGATTTTATTAATAGACATTGTTAAGTTTGTACACGAAGAAAAAAAATTCTGGTTAAGGAAAACATAGCTCAGGTTAACAGAACCAAAATTATTTAGTTATATTTGTCAATCATATGGTTATTTTTCCGTTCATATGGGAATGGTTTACCGGAAATTCTGGTTTTCAAAATTATAGTTCCGATTACCACACATTTGATCAGTTTACACAATAAGAAATCTGTTTTTGTTTGCTTTTATCTAAACCACTGATTAATAGGCGTGTAGTGGTTGCAATTTTTTATCTCTTTTTTGGGGAAATTCCCTTTGTTCGGTGCCTTCTATATATTAGTCTTTAAATTTAAGAAAAATGCACCTAGGAAACCTTCCATTGACTTAAAAAATCTATTTAATTTCTATTATTTTCATTTTTAGAACGTAAAATCTATCTAACTAAAGTGGTTCATCAGGATCTGAGATAAAAGATTAAGACGTAACATTTCAAATATTGCTCTCGTAAAAGTTTCTGTCATAAAGTTACACAGATTTTTAATTTGTTTAAATATAAATTAGTTTTAGTAGTTCTCAAAATTAATTACCTTTTATTGCAACGTAAAGCAAATAACATCAATGTGTGCAATTAGAATTGATTCCGTTTTCTAATTACGACAAATATTAATTAAAGACATAATTTATAATGTTAATTATTCTAAGATATCAGAGTGTCTTGTATTCAGATATTTATCGGGGAAATTCGTAATGACTCCTACACTTTTATTCCGTTCGATTATCCATACTCTAACTCGAGAAGTAGCTTTAACTATGCTGGAAATACATTAGCACATCTCCGTAATTTTTCAATTATATCGATCTGAAGTGGTTCGCGGATTGCATTTTTAGTAAATGGAAATGGAATCCCAGGAATTTAGATAAGTGTTTAAGATGAGTTTGCGAAGAAATTCACTGTATTTAAATGATTTGTTGAAATGTTCTGATAGCTTGCATAAATCTTTTAAACCATTTAAGCCTCAAAATTGGCTATCAAGGATTTCGGATTTTTTAAAAATCACTGGATAAAAAAAACATAAATAATGATTGTTAGGAAATCAGTACGTTTTTTCAGATGTCTGTTATACGTTAAGGCTTTTTAAATTCTTCGATCATTATCTCCTCTAAATTATTTCTTAGCTAAATTCTTATTTTATTCTAAGCTTTATACATCGTATAATACTAATTATGATTGATTTTAATTTTCCTTCCTTTGCAGAAATATATATATATATATAAAATAAAATAATAGACACACTATTTTTACACCTCCAGAATTGTTTGAAAATGTATAAAATATCAGAAAATAATCGTGAACATCGAAGTTTTTTATGCCCTTATTATGTTAAATTCAATTAATTAATCCTGAGGTTACGGTTTGACAGGGTTACGGTCTGGACAACCTAGAGAATGGATCGAATTCGATTGATGATTCCTGAGATTCTCCCACATCAATGTATGAAGGTTGTCGAAATGAAGAATTCACCTACCTGTTAGTGTCAGAAATGGTGCATCAATAACACCACCATCTTTCCAGATTATAAATATTATAAATTAAGGTAAGAAGAGCTCCTTGTAGAATGTGTTGCGAACAACTGATAAAACAGTTCACATGAGAGCATTCAAAGTTAATGTAAAGTCATGAAACGATGAATAATTCTAGAACAGAATAACGTGTGTCAGTACAATTTTTAGTATTTAGAGAGCGAGTGCAATCTGGACGTATATCATAAAAATTTGCTGGTTATGACTAATTCTGTATAAAACAAACAGTTGTAAATGTTCGGTATGAAAGTTTTCCTGAAGGAAGTACATCAATACTGGATTTGCCAAGACACAACGTAAACAAGTAAGATGATTTTTCAAGATCTCATTACTGCAGATGATAAAATGATTAGAAATAAACGAAGAGTTTCAGCTGCACTTCGTCTGACACGGGTAGAGACATGATGATGCAATAACATTCTGGCACAATACTTTGTGTTTACGTATTCTTAATGCATCCTTCTTAGCTATAATTTGCATTCACTTCAAATGCTCTAATATGAACTAACGAATTTAGGTGTTATATTTTCTCGTGCCTACATTTAAAATTTTGAATAGCGGTGCAGTTATCACTACTGCAATATGATGCTATTCAACTTTTTAATATTTTATGTGGGTAAACGTTATATTTGGCACCTAATCGTTTTAAAAGGTGAAT
>NC_092207.1:89772479-89830426 GCF_043381705.1 Parasteatoda tepidariorum
TAATCGAAGAGAAAGTAGCTGTAAACTATTAGAAAAACTGCTTATTAACTGCACCCAATATCGTTAAACAACCAGAATCTTACTTTACCAACTAAGCCTACCTCATGAAGCCACTTAGTTCTTGCAATTGCGGACATAGTAATAGCAGAAACGCCTAACCTGTCTGTCCCACAGAACTAATTGTCGAGTCTTATCGTTGACACCACATTTTTTCCTCCATTTCCTTCAACACACGAGACGTTTCCAGTGCCCTTCTCTCCCCAAATTGCAATTTGTGTCCTGATCTCTCCAATGCCCATCATTGACTAACGAAAAACCTATCACCTGCTATGCTCAGTTAAATTTCTTTTCTACGGTTTTGAAACCATGCTAGTTCTAAATGGTTAAAAAAAACGTATAGTTTTTAGCTCAGGGTTTTATAAGAAGCTGTAAGCGTTTTCAAAAAGTGTCAAAGTGTTCTAACTGTTGAGTTTATGGTAAATCCGGTGGACAGACCACTGCCGATAATTTTACCATAGTTTTAGAATGGAAATTCCAACACTGTATATATAAACATTTCCTATTGTAGAAATATGTATATATAACCTTTCTCTAGATAAAAATTCTCCATTCATACAAACATTCTCTACAGGCATTCTCTACGTTTCTCATTTACGCTAGCAAGCAGCCTAATGTCGAAAATATTTTGTAATAAATGTTTAAGTGAATTAACACGTTTTGGGTGACTATTCTAGAGCTTTTCAAAATAAGCCAACTTGGAAGTTTGGTGTGAACGTTTAGTAATTTGCTGCAGTTTTCATGCTAAATAACTATTTCTTGCTTGGAATTATCTTTCAATTAAATAGTTTTATAATTAAGATCAAAAAATTATTATGATACACCAAAAAGAGAATCAAACTAACTCTTATTTCTGACTAAATTATTGGGACCATATTTTATATATTGTGCCTACCTTCGTTGTTAAAGTTTTAAAAAAAACTACCGTTTTTTTAAAGTATGTTTATTCAAAATAAAGTTTTCTCTCATTTCGTCGTATTTGTTTTATTTGTCGTACTTTTTTACTTTGGATAGCGATTAAATAGTTTTTAATTGTAAGAAAAAAATTTCGTATTTCAATGCACCAAGAAGAGGACCACACTAATGACTTCTTCTTTACTAAACTCTTGGGATCATATTTTATATATTTGTGCCTGTTTTCTTTTTTGAAAGTCAAAAAACAAATGTTTTTATTAAAAAAAAACTATGTTTATCCGAAATAAAGCTTTGTCTTATTTCGTAGTCTTAAAATATTGCCATCCAAATTTAAAACCATATTTTAGGTAAGAATGATAGTTGGAGCTTGACGCATGAGACATTCCATTGCAGAAATTGTAGTGGAATTCACCATTGCTAGATCTAGACTGTTAATTATCTATTATAACCATTTTACTTATATTAAATAATAATTTAATTAATGCAGGACAATCTTTTCAAACTAGGCTCTTTTTACGAGAAAATGTAAATATTCAGATTTAAAAAAATTTAAGTAGAAATTATATTAAATTATAACAAATAACTATTTGTTTGAAAAACCAATGACTTTAATTCCTCTTTCAATTGAGAGAAATATTATTTTGTGACAAAAGTTAAATTTTCTTCAAGCACAACTTAAGTAAATAAATTCGACAATTCATACACTAAGAAAAAAGTTCGGTCAAAACAATCAGAATATGGGGAAATTTGTCATGTTTCTGGATCTATAACAGCCCCAAAAATCTCGCTTTTTTTTTTTTACTTAAGCGCTTTGTGGTTTTATAATATAATGTGCGATAAAGTTTGGGAAATGTGATAAAATTTGGCACTTTTATCATGATATCTTAGAGCATGGCGTGAAAACCATTTATTTGGTAAAATGTATTTTTCAATTTTGCATTTATTAGATGTGTGGTAATGAGAACTATCATTTTGAAAAACTGCATTTCAGGTAAACCATTATCACATGAGCATAAAAATTATTAAATAAATGGTTTAAATACCGTATATTTTGGTTTTAATAACCAGAATTATGTTATAAAAACAAGATAATTTTTATGTCAATGTTATACAGTCAATTCGCTATAACTCGAAGTACGATAACTCGAATATTACTATAACTCGATTTTTTTATGAGGTCCCGACCCTTTTATCTTCAATTTCATGTTAATTATTCTCGATTACTCGAATTTTACTCCCTTTAACTCGATTTTTTTTGGATCTTTTAAAGCAAGAAAAAAAACCTAGGAGCTGATATCTTGCCCCTTCCTTTGCAACACACACACAATGTCTTTCGCACTCTTCATGGAGAAGCTAAAGCTGTCCCTCTTGAAGTATGTGAACAGTGGTTAAATGAAACGTTACCAAATTTACTTCAAGGATACAGTTAAAATGATGTTTTCAATATTGATGAAATGGGTTTATTTTTTAAATGTCTTCCAAATAAGACTATGATGTTTAAGGATGAAAACTGCTCAGGGGGTAAAATGAGCAAGGAACGTTTGACTGTCCTAGTTGGAGGAAATGCGTCTGGGACAGAGAAATTGCCCTTACTTGTTATCGGAAAATACCGAAATCCCCGATGTTTCAAGAATGTAAAAACGTATCCTTTGGATTACAAGTCTAACAAAAAGTTTTGGATGACATCAGTTTTATTTGAAGACTATGTAAGAAAATTGGATCGGAAATTCTTCGCTAAAAAAAGAAAAGTGATACTCTTTATGGATAAATGCACAGCGCATAGTGATCTACCTAATTTGAAAGCAGTAAACTTGCAGTTTCTCCCGCCAAACACAACAGCAAAGTTGCAGCCGATGGACCAGGGTATCATAAAGTGCTTCAAACAGTCTTATCGTAAATGGCTTGTCAGAAAAATTACTAATAAGCATTAATTAAATAATCCGACAATATTTTGAAAGTCCAAAACCGAAACTAACGGTAAGTCGAACTTCCGATATGTCGAAGTTTTTCGTCAGTCCTATGAGATTCGAGTTATCGCGAATTCACTGTATTTATTTACCAGAAATGTCAATACCTTACAATACGAAAATTTTACCAGAATTTTTTCACCGTGTAGCAGTATTAATAAATATTTTATTTAATATTTATTGATTTCCTTACTTAAGTTTGCTAATTTGTATGCATTTTAAAATAATTAGATGATGATGTCAGTAAAAAAAAAAAATTCTTTGGGGGTGTATATAAAAATAGAGCAAAATTTTCTGTACTGTTTTAAATCCCTTTTTAATACACTGTTTTTCTGATTTAAGAAACACAAAACAATCGAAGCATAAAAATCTGAAACTAATTTAAATCTTTATAGGAAAAGAAAACTAAAAATTTAACAAACTTTAAATTCTTAATTTTGATTATTAATATATTTTCTCAAAGCGATAGACTTTTCCTGATTTGCCAAGGAATGAAGAAGAAGAAAAAAAATATCGCGCGCGTAAATATTGCGACATATAGAAAAATGAATGACTGCATGAAATGTCAGCGGAAACATAAATAATAGAAATCGCTGAGTAAAGTAATAAAGATAAGTTATTGCCCACCGAAAGGGATTTTTATGCCCACCCAACTTCACGGCTTTTTACCTCACTCAAAGGACAGACGCGCGCACTGACAAAATCAAGATTAATGTGCAGATTCCAACAATGCTATTCAGACGTAGAGTTTTTTTTTCTTCATAAAATAAACAATGATAAACATGCAAAGCCAAAAATAAAAATCAAATTTAACTAAATCCAGCCAATGATTAATTATGCGTCAAATTTCGTGTTATCACAAATATAAGTAATTTTGTCGATGAAATTTAAGTTATTGTTGGGCTTAATGGAAGGGAAAGTAGGCGAAAAATCAGAAAAAGAAAATAAATAAAAACATATGAAATATTTAGAAGGAGAAAGAAATTCTTGTAAATTTGCTGTATTGTATCGTTATGACAGTACAAGTAAAATAAAAATAATAATTCTGGTTAGCAAAACCAGATTACCCAATTTTAAAACCATTATTTCGGTAATTTTTGTCGTTCATATGATAACGATTTAATGAAAATTATGGTTTTCAGAATTATAGTTCTTATTACCATAAATGTAGTAAAAAAATACAAAGCCAAATGAATTTTATACCATCCTCTAAAATATCATAATTAAAATCACCAAATTTTAGAAATTTTATGGCATCATGATGAAATTATCAAATGTTACCAAATTTTTATCATATATTATAAAACCATATTTTATTGCTAATTTTAACAAATTAATAAACAAAGTGCTTCGATAAACATTACCGAACTTTTTGGTGTTACCTTAAAGCCAGAAAGGGAAAGTTTACGATAATCTTCAAGTTTTTAATTTTTTTCCTCAGGGTAAGAGGTTATTTATCTATATTTTTAGAACAATAAACTGCTTTGAGATCGTTGTTTTGTGTAAAATTATAGAAGTTAATGCAAGAGAAAATTTAAAAAGACTGCATAAATTAAGAAATATTCATAAGAATTGAAATTAAAATAAAAATAGTAATTCGCAAATTTCTGGTAAAAGCAGTGCTTCTACAACATTGAAACAGGCGAAATTGTAAAACAAAAAATAGAAACTTTAAAGACAAATGCTCAAGATATATATTAAAAATTTTATGACCCTACAACATACAAACGGATTTTTTTTAAACTAACTAAAATTAAAATAATCGAAGAAAATAAAAAATAGAGGAATAAAACAAAAGAGTTGGCTTGGTCAGGTTGTCAGAATGTATGCGGAAAAAAAATCTGATGCAATTACTTTTCTAGTATGGTAGTGACATTTCCTGTAAAAAAGTAATTCTGATAATAAAATCAAAATATCTTATATTTAAATCATTCATTTAGTAATTTTCCCAATCGTATATTAACGGTTTCGGAAATTATGGTTTTCAACATTATAGTTCTAATTACTGGAAATTAAGTAAAATACACAACTGGATGGTAAATTAAATGGCTTTTATGGTGTGATCTATAGTACCGTAATAAAATTGCAACATTTTACTACGTTCACTACCAAACAGCGTGGCAATAAAACCAAATTTTATCCTTATTTTTACCAAAGTCATTACCGAAAAGCTTCGTCAAATTTTACCATGCTTTTTGCTATTTCCATAAAAACAGAAACAAGATAAATTTTACTATTTTCTAATAGTTTTCACCATATTTTTTTCTCATAGCACAAAAAAATAATAACATTTGCTGCACTTACATGGGTCTTTAGATAGAAAGAGAGCCAAAAAGGAGGATTAAGGAATTTAAACTTTTTGGAAAGACTGACTGCGTAGAGAATCTTACAGAAAATACCAACACCCAACTTCAACTCTTTTTTCTGATATGTTTATTCTTATCGAACAAATTCGGATTTAAAAACCCAAAACAGAAAAATTATTGCAAATCTAAAAAATATATTTTAAAAATTGTTTAACTGGGAATAGATTATAATCTTGATTATAATCCCAAATATTTTAATCCTTAGTGCGTTAATTTAAACACACATAATTTCGCGCAGGGAAATAATTTCTTACAAGTATTTACTATTGGATTTAAACCTTCAAAATAGATAAATTGTTNTTGTAATCAATCCAAAAAATTAATTTCAATCATAATTACAATTTTTTGCTTGTAATTTTTGTCTAGCATTAATATATGGAATATTAATCAGCACACAGTCAAAAGTCTATAGATTAAATCTAACATTAATAAGATTAAACATTTTGAATTCCACTTTAAACTTTTGTTTGCTGAAAGCTTTTTATTTACAGGAGATAAAATGCTTAACGAATAAACGATAAGATTAAATTTAACTTAATTTTTTTAAGATTTATTTTGTTTACTTTAATTTCGTAGACGTCTTAATTGTTTTCAAATTTTATTTAGTTAGATTTTTTATAATTAAGTACTATTTGCGTTCCAACGCAATAATTGTTTTTATTATCAGGAATATTTCGAGTAATAAAAATTTATGAATTCAAAGATATTGTGCTTTAAAACATTTAAAAACATTAATTATTCACTTATTTAAAATCTTAACCAAATCTTATAAAAGAAAAATGAAATAAACAAAATATAAAATTATTAATTTAAAAAGGTATTCAATATTCATCTAAACTTCAGGATACAAAAATACATCACAAAATACTTATGAATAGAGTTAGGGAAATACGTCGTCGGCCATAAATGTTGTTAAATCACAAAAATATATCTCTGACTTGCATTTTAATTTTCAAATCAAAAGTAAAGAAATGTGAAAGTTTCAAAAATAATGTAACAATAGCAGCGTGACATATTCAGGGTTACAAAATAAAGACTAGTGGAGTGCCCAGAAAACCACACATAACTGGTTAACCTTAACATGCAAGCATATAAAGTAAATATAAAGTCAAGTTAAGAATGATGTGTCTAGGAACAAAACAGCTCGCGATCGTATGGTTTTTAATGGTATGAGGTGAATGTAATATCCCTTTACCCAAGTTAGACTAGGTGCGGCGCAGATGCTTAACTAATCTCTTATCTACCTCAATGTTTGTTAGAGTGATTAAGTCTTACCTTTAACCACTCCATCAAAAGCAGCAATATAAACTCATAGGATATTAAAAAAGAGGTTTGCGTGCTCTGGGTCTTAGAAATTCTGACATTGGTATAATGCAAGAAAAAAGTTTCTAAACTTGTTTAAAATCGTTGGTCTTTGACAATATTCACTATAAAAGCAAGCATCTGATGATATATACGCATGTTAAGCTCACAATAAGCCTCTTAAAATTGAATTATTGAACATCTCTTTGTTCGAGAAACTTCAGTCTTAGCCTGATTTTGCATTCACTTTAAATGTTCTCATGCGCACTGGTTAATTAGTTAATCTCAATATAATGTACAATTTCCGTATCTTCATAACCCCGCAAAAGAATGTACTCGCTACTCCTTCCCTTGGCGCTATCACGAGTGCCCACTTTCCATTTGGGCAGCCCATTTTTAATTAATCCGTTTTCGCGTTATAACACGACAAATACACAAAACCTCGTATCGGAAATACAAAAAATAGGTTCTAATGTGTCCCTTAAAACGTTTATTTTTACAGCTCCGAAAAAAACTGAACGAAAACAGATTTATATCGAAAAAAGGAAATGCATATGAAAATGCCTTTTTCCTTGTTATTAATAGCTGAAGGAGAAAATTATAATAATTCTGAGTATCAAAATGTTGCTTTTCCTTGATAGAGGCATTCATTCAGCCCTAATTGAAAGTCTTGATAGTTCATGAATAACACTTCTTCTTTCAATCTTCTTTAATTTGTATATCAATAGATAGAAAAATTTTATGATTGTGAATAATAATATTTTGATAAATAGGTTGAGAATTCATATTTTACATAGGGACCTGTTTTTAATAAAAAGTCTCAGGCATGCCAAGGTCCTAAGGTTTTTTTTAAGATTCTTTTCAGCATTTGTGTGAAATAATTGACAGAAAGGCACACGGACGGAGAATTAAAGTATTGGAAAATATCTCCCATTCATCATTATGCACGAACCGAAGTTAATTTGTTTAAATACCAATTGCAAAAATTTTTTAACGAAACTTTATTAGTTTGTATTAAATAATGAGTCATTTTAGGAAAGAATTTTCCTTAAATCTTAAAACCCCGAAATATTCCACAAGATCTTAAAGTTCTTTTCTACAAAAAAATATTTCTCTTACGTAAAAAATCAGAAATCATTTTAAATTCGATTTTTTTTAAGTTGTTACATATTATTGTAAAAATATATTGCCTCTTTTTTCGTATTAGATTTAATATTGTAGGTTCTTTCCTGAATTTATGATGGAATATGTTTACATTCGAAATTTAATTTAAAGTAAAATGCCGCAGTAAAATTGATTTTATGCAGCATTGCATCATAAAAACTTATCCAAAAAACAAAACTACTTCATATTTACTCCAAGTAATTGAAGTGTCTTGGAAAGTAAATTAAAATGGAAAAGAAAATTTTTGTTCTCAGGTCAGGTAAACGAAAGAATGTATGAAATAGATTATAGAATTCGTGCTCGAAATACAAACCTGCATTATTGAACGAAGCGCAACGTTGCATTGTCTTTTTTACTATCTAACTATCAATGCTATTACTAAGCAACATCCTGCATTTTGCGAGTTCTGCATAGCAGATGAGCAAATTTTCTTTATAAAAGATACGCGTTTAAAAGTTTAGTTTTTCATGAAAAATAATTTTTAAGAAACGAGAGAATATTTCTTTGAGCCATGGAATTTTGAAGAAAATATTGTAAATAAGATGTAAATATATTTTTTTCAGTTTAAATATCAACAATACTTAAAATTCATACAAGGGTTACTTCGTCAAAGGAATAGTTTTCAAAACAAAAAAGTTGTTTATATTTTATTATCATTAACAAAAATGGTAGCAAAAATTTTCTCTCTCAAATAGTAAATTAAATTAAGTAAGAACAAATAATCTATCTAAATCTTATAAATTATTAGGAGATTGGAATTATCAAATATTGTTCCACTTGCTGTAGAAACAAGTATTGAAAGTGGATTACAAAAGCTACTTCCAATTTCTTTGTTCAGTGCCTGCCATTTAAAAAAAATAAAAAAAAATAAAAAAAAAAATAAAAAATTCCAATTTTTACTCTGTAAATAAATTTCTCAACGGTGAGAAAAAATGTGTGAAGATAACTCAGAAACAAATATTCAAAATTGAAAAACTTATACTCGTTCTTGAGCAAAATGCGTGTGGAGGGAGGAATACGTAAGTGAAACGTTCAATGACTGCAGTCTGGTTTTGAACCGAAGACCTCCGGGTCGTAGTGGGATTCTCTTGCTACCATAGTAGTACAGTTCGCGAAAAAGAAAACGGGGGACCCTGGATAACTATTTGACCCCCTAGTGATCGGATTTTCAAGGCTCTAGGACTCAATCTTAATGGCTTTAAGGGGTGACCTCTAATATTCTAATAGGTGCAGGAGATATTTTATATTACAAAATCAGACACAAAAACGTACTTTCTCTGAATATACATACCTTTTTTTGACGGATTCGAATTTTTGACTCCCAAATTATAGTAGGTAGAAGCAATCTGGGAAATATTGTCCCAATAGTTTGGTCAAGAGAGAGCTCCAAAGTTTGGACCCCTTAATGTTAATTTTACTTTTACGTACTTTGCAATATCTGAAAAACTTTTTAAGCTAATTAAAAAATTTTTGCACACTAATGTAAAATATGGTTGTCCAAAGGTAATTCCATTCAAAAAACATTTGAACAAATATTATTATTTATTCTTATTCTATTTAACAAGGGTCGAAAACATTTCGAATTGTAAGGTATACAATTTTTTGCATCATTTTAAAGAATATAATTTTACATGACAAAAAACAAAATAAGGGCAAAATCGGTAGAATAGTTTCCGAGAAATTGAATTTTAAGTATCTGCCTTTTTTGAAATTTAATAGAATATATGTAGTCCATAAAAGGAAAATAGTCCAACTCAGCTTATTCAGAAGATCGTTAATTTTAATGTCTTTTTTGTTTATTTCGCTATATCTGAAAAATGTTTCAGCTAATATGTGCCATTGCAGCTGTCACTATTTAAAGCTTCCTAACTCTACCCAGAATAGGGTGTTTCAACTATGGTGGTTAGAGAATTCTAGTGCAAACCCGGAGGTTCTTAATTCAAATTTTTTTGCCGTTAGCCAACGAACACCTCTCTCACAAATTAATGTCCCAGGCTTTGTAATCAATCAACTTTTCTTTCTACTTTCTCTCTACAGAATTTGACCTTTTCTGATATTTACTTATCAAGAATATAATTAAGTAGGGCTTCTAACCCCGCTCATTTTTAGTGATGATAAGCCTTGTGTATAAAACCTTTGTCTGGTTAAAGTTAATTACGTGATATCAAAGAAGGCTTACACCAGATGTATACCAGGAAATCAAACCCTTTTGCTAGATCATCAATTTTTACACCGATTCAAAGTTGATGCTTAAAATGGGAGTTAACAAGGTCGTAACTTAACTAAGTTTTATCTTTGTTAAAACTATGGACAATATTGTTGGTTTTGATAAATTTCAAAGCTAATTTTGAAGGATCACATTCCACATAAGCAAATTTACTATCCTTCTTTTTACTTTTATCAAACAAATCTTTAATAAACTAAGTAACACAAGGAACAAATTCATCATTTTCTAAAG
This sequence comes from Parasteatoda tepidariorum, assembly GCF_043381705.1. Lineage (NCBI taxonomy): Eukaryota > Metazoa > Arthropoda > Arachnida > Araneae > Theridiidae > Parasteatoda > Parasteatoda tepidariorum. Next base: position 89,782,709 of record NC_092207.1, read on the forward strand.
AAAAGTAACTTTTCTTCCAATCGGGAAAAGAAACAACCTTAATACTCTTAGATATTTAAAAATACTGAGGTTGTAGAGACAAGGAGAAAGGATGTAATTCAAAGGCTCAAAGGAAAAGTAAAAACCTGCAGTTGAGTGTTTTAAAATGCCGTTTGATAATGAAACAGTCACTTGTATTGTGAAACCGACTGTCCATGATACACACAGGGCTAAAGAGAATACAAGGGCTAGTTCACTCCGCTCTTAGAGCTGAAGCTACGATTTTCCTCCTCATGACGTCACTGTGTCTACAGATCTCGGAGATCGCAAGCAAAGATATGATAACTTTGCATCTTTCTCTTGNGTGAACCAGCCCTTCTATTCTCTTTAGCCCTGTGATACACACCAGATGGAAAAAATAATTATAACTCTCAGCTTTCTGTCTTACAACTGACTAAAGAAATTTTTTCTTTCCTTTCCTGAAGAACAAATATATTTTAGGGAGGATGAAGACATTAAAATTTTTTGTGTTAGAACAAGCATGAGTCTGAACAGATATCTGAGAATTAAGCGGTTCTGCATAGCAGCGTCAACTTTAAGTGAGCGTAATAACCTCGTATAGATTCGTCTACTGATTGATAAGTTGAACGTAAAATTTCAGCATTTTGGGGTGTGTTCTGAAATTATGAGCTTTGACGATGGTTTGTTTCTATGGACATCAATTTATGCGATTTAAGCTCATGCGGTTTGGTTTCTAGGGATGGGCTATATGTTGCTCACATGCTGGCTATTGTTATCAAATTCCAATGTATAAAATACAATTCCGATTCAATTCCAATTCTACCTGAATTCCAATTCCTGTTGAAAATCCAAGTTCTCATAAACTTTACTTTAGCAATTTATTTATACGATTTGCTCTGATTAAGCATTTGCTCTACATTAGTGTTAAGGCAGCATTCAAACTGTTTGATTCAGCGACCCTATAACTGCGAACGAAGGCATGAGGAAAACCGAGACTCATTGACTGAAGATTTAATTCAAGTAGTTAAATTTTGGTAGATACACATAAGAGGACAATGGTGCTGTGTAGGGCTTCTATCAAATTGTGAAACTTAGAAATCAATATCAGTGGGGAAATAAATGTGGAACATATGGTTGAAGTATACAAGATGGATGGGATTGTTCAAAAATACAGGATCAGAAAATTTAAGGAAAAAAAAATCAATTTTCAGCTATTTACTTATGCCAATGACGCTCACGCGCAGTTATACATCTGATAAAATTTAATTGCTAAAATTCAGAAAGACGGTAATGAGTGCGCAGACGTTTTTGCTAAAGAAGCCTGGAACATGGATCATATCCCCACCGTCACCTCTGAAGCAAATGCATTTGCCAAGCGCAAAACCTCAATTCCGGATCCTAATTGTCTCCGCAATAGCGAGACTCCTTACTGGTCATTTCAAGGACATGAAGGCTTCTTCAGACAAGACCTGGTTATACCCCATATGCAGACATTGCTCCCAAACCCATTTAACTCCAGAACACATTTTCAACCGGCGAGCCATTCCGGCTGCACTTTTTGAACTCGGCTCACTACCCGATGACATCCTATACAGTCTTCAGGCCCCAGAATTCTCAAAACTCATTCTCCAAACTTTTGGAAATAATTAGCACTGCAATAGACAAGACAACAACAACAGAAAGGCGGTGGGAAGAGAATATCTATATTTTTCATCGGAACGCACCGATACAGAAATGGAGGAAGGAATTCTTTCTCTAACGGGATAGGACATCTAGGGATAACGGGGGATAGGACATCTAGTTATCGATCTATAAGGAAACTGTAAACAAAAAAATTTGCATTTTGTAAAAAAAAATGCGAAAAAAATTAATAATAATGGGATATTTGCAATGCTGGATTGATCGTAAAATATTTTGAATGCTGGCATCGAAATTCGAAATTATCTGCCATGATACTACTTGGCAATCAATCGCAAATTTAAAATTTCTGAAGCAATTTTGAAGTATTTGTGAGTAAGAAAAATGTTTTTATTTTATTTTAAATTTAAACTAATATGAATAAAATAAAAGAGGAGGAAAATTTTTTTGACTGTCTATGGATTAATACGAAATTTAAAATTATTATATAATTTTATTATAGATATTTTGGGCCAAAAGACTGTTTTTGGCAATTTGGAACGTTGATGTTCCAAGTATATAATAATAACTAATTTGATGTTTTTTTTGTGACCATTTTTTTAATGCGCCATTTTTTTTTTTTTTTTGCATNTTTGAAGTATTTGTGAGTAAGAAAAATGTTTTTATTTTATTTTAAATTTAAACTAATATAAATAAAAAGGATGAAGAAAAACATTTGACAAACAATGGATTAATACGCAATTTAAAATTATTATATGATTTTATTACAGATATTTTGGGCCAAGAACTGTTTTTGGCAAGTTACGTTGATGCTCCAAGTATATAATAATATATCATTTAATGTCTCTCTTGTGATGGAACATGTGCCATTTTTTTGTTGCATGTTTAATTCTTGTCTAGAGAAGGACGTTTTTGAGATATTTCTTTTAATTTCGTTTTTTTTCTTCCAAACTATTTGATAGCATACATTAGTTATAACTATATGACGTAATATTTCTTGAAATATCAATGAGTCTTTTATTGCTAAAAAATACTTTTCTTTACAATTGTATGTAAAAAAATTCAAACTCTTTATTTAATTTTATTCAAAAACAAATTAAAAATCTACCAATAAATAAATCCGTTTGTTTGTAATCATAAAACCTTTTAGGTACGATAATCATTACAACAGTAAAGAATCCATGAAGCTTTTTCAACAACTTAAATCTTGAAAAGAAAAATATTTACCTGGGGGAAAAACGTGGTTACATAAAATGTAATGTGTTTAAGGTTGAGTTGAAATGGGTATCAAAGGATTACATTAAGTTGAAGCTTTTGATATAACTACACGGATGTTGAAGGAAATCTCTTTTCACAAAAAAAGGAGAAAAAAAGTCCTTAGTTTTCAAAATTCTATCCATCTATGCTCTAAAATTCCTTTTTTATCCCAGCGAATTTTCTTGAATAGAGTCTCTAAATTGCACACGAAGACCGAAATATCTTGAAAGTTAGAATTTTTCAAAAAAGTCCGCTCACTTAAAAGATTCTTATGACCATTTCAGTTCTTTGAAAAGAAATCTTGTTTGGAAGGTAACATATTTTTTTGTCCAATAGTTTCGATACGATCATTTTATGACAAAAAGTCGAAGTAAGATTCTTTTGTTATTATTATTACTTATACATGATAAAAATAAATATATGATTTATGAATTTGAGCAATAATAATATTGCTTACTGTCAGAGATGAATTCTTAGACTTTACAAACTTATTTCATGAAATATGAAAAGATGGGACAGCAGTGACCCTTTTATGCATTTGTTTAACGCCCTAATTTTAAACAAATGTATATTTTGGTGTTTTTCAATTATTAAAAATAGTCTAATAGTTACTAATGTTTGCAAAATATCCAAACAAAAGTTATTCCAACATTTTTTATTCATATTCAAAAATTTATAAATAGTTCATTTTGTAAATTAAAGCAAATTTCAATGACGAATAACTGAATCTCTATAAGCTAAATAACTACCAATAAATGCACATTTAAAAATAAAAAAAACATCACTCGGAATTGAGTCATGTTTGGAAGATTTTATTGTTAAGAGCAGAAAGAAACTCAAAATTTCATGCTGAATTTCATAACTTCTTTCACAGGTTATTAAAGTGCTAAATATAATGTTTTTCACTTAATTTCTGATGAATTAATACAAATTGATGAAAAAATTTAAAAACAACATGCTTAATAAAAATTCTATGTGAAAGAGTTAAACTTATTGAAACATAAATTTCTACTGTGTTTTCCCTCCTTTTATGTTTTCACATATACCGGGTTGCCACAGACTACTAAAATGCGACTATTTGCTACTATTTTCAGCCTTAGGCGGCTATGGCGACTTTTTTTGCCAGAAAAGGATAAAAAAGCAACTATTTTCAGGAATAGGCGACTATTGGGAGACTTTTTTACTCGCAGTGAAGTTTTTCCGCAAAAATGAACGTTACTTTTCAGAACGTTAATAAAAGAAAGCAAACTTTTATACAATTATTTATTTCCAAAGAGCCATAAATTTAAATTTCCATTGGATTTAATAAAGTACTTGTTATATGCTCTCTCTGAGGAGCAGTTTTGTTATTTTTAACTGTTTTTTCCTTCTATTAACATCCATATTTTATTGTAATTCGACTTTTGTTTTGGTACCTGTTTTCTAATATGTATACCTTTTGTATTTGTAAAAAACTTTTTTTTAAGTGGAGTATAGTTAGGATTAGGTGATAAATCGATGTATCGCGAAATATCGATTTAACGCATATATCGGTAGACCGATATCGTGACTTTCGCTTTAGGCAATGCATCAGAAATCTGATTTAAGTCGCCGGAATAAGACTACAATCGCGGTTTAACTATTTAATATGCAAGGATCCTTTACTACGCAACGCTGTTACAGCACTGACGAAGACGATTTTGATATAGTCTAGTTGCAGAGATGTGTGGATAGCCTTTAGCTATAAAGATGGTGTTAGTTTCGTGATGTTGAGTGACGAAGAACGAATTGAGTCAGAACTCCCGGAATCGAGCGAGGATCAGCGCTGTAATATAGAACGCATTGCATAATTTCTTTATGTCCATTTTTGTCTTTGGGATTTTGCATTTTTTGAAGATTATTTTCAATGGGACTTAAGTCATTTTGCGATAGCTGTGTATTTTATTTTGTCGGAAATAATTGTGGGGTTTCTTGTAAATTATTTTCAGTGAGACTTTTGCTACATTAGTGATCGTTTCGTTCTGCATTATTTCATGCCATCCTTTTTCTGTCTGGATTTAACGATTCTTGTAAATTATTTTTAGTAGACCTACCGTTACTTTGCGATTGCTGCACAAACGCTGTTATCTTAAATTTTCGTTCTGAACTCAATAGATCAATGAAAAGAAAATATAAATGAAAAAAAAAAGATTCTTCATTGATTTTTCTTCAATTACTGTTTTTCATTTTAAGCGATATAATTTAACAGGGGTATTTTGTATTTAACTTTGTTATAAAAAGTTAGTTTTTTTAAATTTATTAAATGTAGGTAAGTATAATAATTTGATTATTTTTAAACCAATAAATGTTCAGTTGTTTTTAATTATAAAAAAAGTAAAACAAAGCTTACCTTTATTTAATTTGCTTTTATTTTTGAGAAAATGAAAACAGAGTTTTAAAAAAATTTGGCTATTAGTTAAAACAAATAATTTTTTAAAATTAAATAAAGAGTTTAGTAATGTTATGACGCTTTTTAATAATTTAACAATAGTACTTTAAGTTTTTTTTGTTTTAATTTTTATTAAAACTGTTTCAATATTTGTTTGTTTTATAATTTGTTAGATAATCAGTATCATTTTTAAGCAAATAAATCTTTAGTCTATTTTATTTTCAAAAAATAAAATAATAATAAATAAGTAGAAATATTTTTACATTTATTAAGGACAGAATTGGACCATTTGTTAATATTACCTTCTATTATTTTAAATAATTACTAGAGGGCTCCGCCCCCTGCTCACTACCGCTCGCCTACCCCCGATAATTGCTAAGCAATTACATTTTCGTTCGCTTCGCGAACGAACTTAAAGTCGTTTTCCTGGAGATTAACTGGCAATTTTTCTGCACCAACATCACATAGAGAGAATATGATAGGATTGCAAAATGTCAGAGGAGCTTATTATCAACATTATAAACTTATATAAAGCAATTTCAATACAAACAATATTATAAACTTATATAAAGCGAGGAAGCAATATTATTTAACACATTACTATAGGGCATTAGCCGGAGATTAATCTCCGTATCCGAAGCACGCGTGGTAGACGCTAACTCAAATCATTGTTGATCTTATAGGATGCCGGACGCTCCCTATATGGTGCTTCATCTCCCTCCCCCCCANTATCTCACCCCCCCCCAGTAATTTAAATTTCAAACTAAAAACAATTAAAACCTGATGAAAACCTGATTTTGTGCAGCTAAATCATGTTCAGATCTATGCAGCTGTTGATATCGCCTAAGACATTCACGGCGATCCATTTTTATAAAAGATATAAGTATTTTAAAGTAAACTCTGTTCAATATATTTTGATAATTTGGAATGTAAATAGTTTTTTGAGAGAGTGTTGATTCGTGCTTCCAATAACTTTACCCGATTTATCAAAGCTATTAAAATATATTGGAATTCTAAAATAAATAACTGCGTCCTATCAAAACAAACATTTTATTATTAAACTTTAGAACAACTGTCTTTTTGCATTGCCGCTCAAAATTATTAATAAACACTGGATAATCTTTCGTTAATGACACTTTTATCTAATGACATCATAAACAATCGTGTGCATAAAGTTTAGTTCATAATAATCATATATAATCGTTTGCATAAATAATCGTTCGGTCTTTTTATAGCTTTACGTAACAAGTGTGAATTTTTTTTTTTTTTTTGGAATGGCGATGTTATAATTTTGTTGTTGAGTTAATAAATCTTCCTTTTTATAAACGTAAGAGTAGAGTTTTCTTAATTATTTGATTCGAAGTCATCTGAGTTTTATTTGAGGTCAGTTTGTATTTTATATTTTTTGACAGCATTATTAAAAATTATTACCTTTTCACACACATGCGTTCTCAATTTTGATTGGCTGTTTTGTGCGGTACTAACCAGAAGTCTTCTGTGATTGGCTATGCGTTATCATTCCACTCTCTTCTTATAGATAAAGATTTTTGCTCATTATATTTTCTTCACTTTTTAACTTTCGCTTTTTGTTTATAGCATTTCGCTCATTTTTTTCTTCTTAATTTTTGTNAAAAAAATTTTTTTTTCTAAAGTGAACATTTCTTTGGTTTGTTTTCCACTTTTTTTAAAAATTTTTAATGCATGTATGTAAAATATTTTGTTGCAGTATTATTATTTTTAAACCAATAAATCTTGAATCATTTTTAATTTAAGAAAAAGGAAATCAAGCTTAGGTTTGCTTTTACTTTGACTTCTTTATTATTTTAATTGAAAAAATAAATCAATGATATTGATATCATAGTAGAATATGTTTAGAATTAATATTTTGTTTTGCAATAGATTTATTCCTTTTTATTTATTATTGATTGATTTAAAGATTTCCCATAGGTAATTTTCGAAGATATGCTAAATCGTGATACATCGCTATATCGCGATGTCTAACTGACGATGTATCACGGTTTAAAATTTCTGACATCACCCAGTCCTAATCATAGTATTTGACAATTAAGCTGTAATTTTAGTTATTTGGCTGCTATTTTTGATAAATTTTTGTTCCTGTCAAGACAACTATTTTCAAAGTTTTAGGCAACTATTTTCATGCTTGAGGCTACTAAAAGCATCTATTTTTGTTCATTTTTTACTGTGGCAATCCTGTATATATTACCGTTTTTCGGAAAATAAAACTTTATAAGTGCGGTGAGTTGTAACATTTAGTCATAATTATTAGGTTAATTTTTATCCATTTTTAGCCAGATCCTTCAGTGCCAATTATTTAAAATAGCACAAAATGCCAATGTTATTTTATTTTATTTTATAACCGTCGTTGAACAGCCGACCCAATTTTAAGGGCTCACGACTACTAATGTTCAACGTTCAACTCCGTAGGCTTGTAATTTTGAACCCAATCCAGAAGACAAGGGAACTCCTGGATCGAGCATTGGGAGAAATCTGCTTTCGGGGAGGACTTTTTGATGGAGCCAACCCGCATTTGCGCTACATGGAGAGGAAGACAACGAGAACCTTCCATGGTTAGGGCGACAAGGGGACTCTAACCCATGATCCGTCTACCACTGAGGATATTTCACGTTAGCACTGTAGTCGGTGCAAGCGGGATGCGATATTCGTATCGACTGGGATTCGAACCCGGTTTGCCTCATAAATGTCAATGTTAAGAAAAAACACACTTATGTGAGAATAAAAAAGCATCTGCTATCAAAATTATTGTTTTTATGTCGATTATTATCCAGGTTTTACTGGCGCATTCTGTATTAATTATAAAACCTCAAACTGCCAATATGAAGAAAAGCCATACTTGTCTGTAAAAAAGTGTTCAATAGATAATTTTGTCGATCCTTAGCGAATAGCTAATAATTCACTGCCAATAATGAAAATAGCACCAAATGTCAAAATGTAGAAAAATCACACTTATTTGAAAATGAAAAGCGTTTGTAAGACAAAACGTTGTTGTTTGTTCGGTTAATTTCTACAAAATTTCATCCATCGTCTCCTATGCTAATTACGAAATTAACACAAAAAGCAATATGAGTAAAAACCATATTCTTAAATTAAAAGCGCTTGTGATCTGAATTGTTGTTGTTATGTCTTATGCTCATTTTTTTTGTCTATCTTTAAACAGCGTCTGCTTTGCTGATTACGAAACTAACACTCGGAGAAAAAAAAATTCAGGTAAAGTTATCGCATATTATAAATGTTTTTCATCATAAATCATAGTAATAAATACATTTATTATTATTTTTTTTTGATTTTACAATTTGATTTTTTTTGTTTGTACTTAATTTAGTAAAACTGCAGAAAATAACTTTTGTCCCTTATATGCTGTAATATTACATCAGAAAATAATTCATAATTTACAAATACAATAAATCACGTTGAAATAGAAATACAAAGCACGTTCACATCATCATACATTTTCAAAGTTAAATAGGGTAGGAATTTTATTTTCAGTATAATGCAATCTTTTGTACATGCCATGACAACCAAATATAGCAGATGGAGCACATTTGAGACTAGTTTATTTGATAGTTAGATAGCTAAAATATTCACGAAGATACTTTCAGAATATAATCAGATTTCAGTTTGGTTTAAAGTTTATGTAAAAAAACATTCAACGAGATCTATGTGTGTGTTTTATCCTATGAGCACATCGCTGTCGTGTCTGTCATAAATATGTGATAACAAACAGCAAAGCCTAATTCAAGCAAACGGGAATAAAATTTAAATAAATTTAATTGGCTTGCGTAAAAAACTACGTTAGGAATTTATAACCGAGATCAATAAGTTTAAAGTGGATTCTAAGTTGCGTAACTTTTTGTCATTGCTGGTATTACCTTTTTTTAAATAAAATCTTTATCACTCGGATGTGTATGCAACTTATTATTTTAAAGTGTCTTGTTTGAACTAAATATTGACAATTAAATTTACGCACGTAGACTCGATGAAGAAACAATAATTAAAATTTAAAATCTTAAAATAAGTTTCAAATTGTAGAATCAAGTAGCGTAAATTGCCACCACGGGGAAACTGTGATCAGCTCCATTCTTAAAAAAATCGTCCTGTGTAAGAATTGTTAGAAAAAAAGTCTTATGAATGTAAAACCTTTGGTTGGTTCCTAGATAAACATATACAGTCCCTTTCAAAATTTTAAGTTGTTTTTGAGGTTTATTTAAAGTTGTTTAGAAGTGTTAAGATTATTTTGAAGTTTATTTGAAGTTGACTTCAAAAATTCACCTCCTATGGTTTATAATCAAGACATACAAAGTTGCTTTATTCACACTTGTGGTTGTTTTGAGGTTTGCAGAAATCAGCCAGCTTAATAGGCTGTTTTAAAGGTGTACAGATTATTGTTTCCACATAATACGCAAATATTACTGAGTTGTAAATATTTTAAACCAATTTCAATGAAAATCAATTCTAAGCTATGTATGAGGTTTATTTTACAAAGTGTAAATTAGGTTGATATTGAAGTTTATTGATGAGGATGTTTTGGGTGCAAAACAAAAACTCACTTTCTACCTCAAGTTTATTTTTTACACTTGTCTATCACAAAACAACCTCACAAACACCTTATTTTTTCGTAAGGGGTATTCTAAGAGGTTTTTAAAGTTTTCAAAAAAAGTATTGTCATTTGTTGATTCAATGCAAATTCAGCCCTTTAAAAAAATTTGTTTTAAGCGTAAATCTGTCTGTAACTAAACCTATGGATTTTTTTCTACTTTGATTATTTTCTGTCAGCATTGAAGTTTATCACCTAAAAGTATGTGGTCTTGGTTAACCCATAGTTTTTACTCAAACGAGATAATTACGACCCGTCTTCATATTCACTCAAAATGAATAACTTTGCATGTTCTGATGCGTAAAAATGTCTAGAATATGCATAATATAGAAGCTTCTTTCTTGCTCTTTGAAAATCCAACAGGAAACTGTTATAATGAAAGAATGGAAGCTGAGTAAGCAAAAAGCCGAAATTAAATCTAGGGTACCGAAATTAGTAATTTATCTGTAAATTAATAAAAAAATTAGTTCTGATGATCAAATAACTGGCCATCCAACAACTTTAAAAGTTAAAACAGAACGGGGACTTGTAGAGCCTCTGTTGGCAAGACCCGGATTTGGTTATCTTTATGACAGGCGAGAACTTCTGCGATAAAAAAATTATGTTTTTGATGTCTTTAAGAACCAAGGAAGGACTGGCTGGTATCTAGGCCTTATGACGACGTATAAAAGCATTTGTAAGTTAGGAGTGGCAACAGCTGCGATTCGAAATGTACGTGAATGTAGCAAGTTACGAATGCGCTTGTACTGTCATTAAAAAATGTTTTTGTTTTTAATTTATTACTGTTAAATTAACTACCTACTGATAAAATTCAGAACTTTTTAAATGAGTCTATGCAACCATTTAAAAAAAATAATTTTTACAGATTACATAATTGCATATAAGCTAGTTCCTTTTCCTCAAATAAACGGATAATTAAAGAATATTTTACAAAGGCTCGTAGAAAAATGTTACAGAAAATATTCCTTCATGACCCAAGAAAAAAAAATCTGCAGTTACTTTACATTTCGTTAAACACCAATACCCTGTTATTATCCAAGTCCTAATCTGCGACAAGTGCGCAGACTTCATGAGGAAATGAGTGCAAATATTTTGAATTTCTGCCCTGCACTAAACTCATCTGTGTTAAGATCTCTGTAATGAATTCTGTGTATTTCTATGTTACTCTGTTATGTACTGTGTTTCTGTTTTGAGCTACATTTGTGTCACAAATCACGTAGATACTAGAAGGCTAGGTACAAATGATTCATGAACATTGCAGTAATTACGTGTTGAACAACTATATAGTAATCTTCAATTAGAAATAATAATAATAAAACTATTTTGTGCAGAAGATTCGTCATCGGTATTCCTTTCCTTGACAGAAGAGCCTCCATTTTTAAGATGCAAACAAACTTTTCTATACAGAATTTCTTCTAAACAGATTTCTCTATTAAAATTGATCTATAAGTATTTAGCACTGGTAAATTTAAAGTGGCAGTTATTTCTTAGCTATATACGTTAATACTACTGCATTAAATGAAAACGTTAATTGCAAACATTGTTAAAGTTGTATAAAAAAGGAATAAAATCGGAGAAAGAATTTTTCGATCGATCTAATTAGTTACTCAGCAGAAAATCACAGAACATTCGACGATTGAATGAACCTATAACTATTGGAAATATAAGGTAGTCACTCTTCCAGAAAAAAAATTACTGGGCAGCTATTTTTATAGATAACACAATTTGATGAGAAACCCAGTCGTACATGAAAGCTGCGTTAAGAACATTTACTTCTAAAAATTGTTTAAAAAAGAAAATTTAAAACTTATCCAAATATATATATATANGTTTCATTTAATGCGCTTAAGCTGCAAGTAAACGGAACTCATTAGATATGTTCAAAATGAAGAATAAAACAAAGAATAGACAAATGAAAAAAAAAAGGGGGGGGTAAATAATAAGTAAAAAAAAATAACAAACAACGGTTAAAAAAAAAAAAGTACTTGTAAAAAACCGGAACCCATACTCTAAACTTGTAAAAAACCGGATTATATCTTTTTTTCCGGTTTTTTTAAATAAAATTTTACCCTATTTTTTTTTTTTAACTGTTGTTTGTTATTTTTTTACTTATTATTTACCCCCCTTTTTTTCATTTGTCTATTATTCTTCTTTGTTTTAATTATCATTTTGATATATATATTAAAGATAATTAAAGAATTATAAGACTTCTTTTAAAATTTAGTTTAAAACCATTAAATCAATAATGATTTTAAACAAGACAGTGATTACAAATTAAAATGTTTCAAAGTATGATTCTTTCATGTAAATACTTCGCCTTCAGCGAGATTTCTATGCATAGAGTTTGCCCCGGTAGTCATTTTTGCAAATTTCTTTTAAAACCGTGATGCAATCATTTTTTACTTGTTGTCTATAACTTTTTGACTATCTCAAAACGATATTTTATTCATGAAAGTTTTGATACGTAATAATAGGATAAAGTTAAGAAGAGTCACATCAGAACTTGTACCAGGGTAGATGTGGAACTGTTCGCACCTTCGAACCTGCCAAGAAGGGGTCGCAAAGAGAGGGTGTAATTAATTGCTTTGCTAAGGAAAAATTTCTCTGCAATGTTTAACAGCAACTACTAGGAATCTTCAGTATTAGTGCTATTAAATGAAAACTCAATTGATGTTTTAAATCCTAGAATTCAGTCACACGCTTCACATTTTCAATGGCGAAAGTTGAATGCCTTCCAGTGCTTGTTTCACTGATGACTTCTTCATTGTCTTCAAGAACTACCATAGGCCCCCAGTAGACTTGGAATTTTGGTAAACAATAATCGCCAAAGGGTATCTTAACCATGAGAAAAAGTCACTGGTGGTAATCAGCAGATTTGCTGCAAGGGAGCTAAAAACAAGACCAAGTTACATTCTGAAGGATCAGAGAAGACCAAGTGACTCTGCATGCGTTGAAAGCACTCTTCCCTGATACTAGTCAGTTCGAGCACCGGGCACCATTTATTTGTTCTAAGTTAAAATCAGAGTTATTACTTTCCAGAAAACCCTTAGAAAATTAAATCGAAAATATTGAAACAGCTAGAGGTAATATGATGTGCGTCAGCAGGGGAGACATAATCCATTAAAAAAATCTCTTTAAGTATACTCTGTTAAAAGTTGAACGATTAAACGGGTACCTAAAATCATACTTGAGGCGCTGAATCGAACCACGTTTCTGTACATGAGGAACCACAGTACCATGAAATGAAGTTTAAGAAGAACCATAATATGAGTCAGCTTAGCACTATATAAAGGTTGCGGAAAATTTTAACCATATTATGATTCAACATACTCTAAACTTGTAACAAAGTATTAACACAAAAAATACTAAAAAGAGAAGAATTTTTTTTTCTTCTGTATTTGCTTTATGTATTTTATACTGTATATTATGTATTATATTCCTTTCCTGGACTTTAGCAAAACTTTTGGGGTACAGAGAGAGAGCAATTTTAGACTTTTGTCTTGCTCTCTCGATAGAAAAGGTTTTGCCCTTATGACTTCCGGAGCTGGTACCCTCTGAAGACGTCAGCTTTGGTTGTCATATTTATCCAATTTTTTCAGATTTTCATTGGCTCATTAGCTTTTTTATTGCATAATATTTAAAAGTATTCTTCAAAGCTCTTTNTGGCAAAACTTTTGGGGTACAGAGAGAGCAATTTTAGACTTTTGTCTTGCTCTCTCGATAGAAAAGGTTTTGCCCTTATGACTTCCGGAGCTGGTACCCTCTGAAGACGTCAGCTTTGGTTGTCATATTTATCCAATTTTTTCAGATTTTCATTGGCTCATTAGCTTTTTTATTGCATAATATTTAAAAGTATTCTTCAAAGCTCTTTAACCCAAGAGAATTAACCATTTAACCTATTGGCGTCTGTCTGAGAATCATCTCTGAGGATGAACCAAGCAAATGTCATCTCAATTTTGATCCTGCGAAGAGGGGATGGCACTCCCGCTTTGGCAGCTTGATAACCTGCGAGGTCAAGTCAAGCACTGCACGTTAGAATAGTTTTACGAGAACCGATGCCATGAGTTTTATGATGAAAAAAAGTGTTATGAAAAGCAAAAATTAAAAAACGGCATGCATATCGTAGAGGAAAGATACCGTTTTGAATGGAACGTATTCCCACTAAGGCAGTGGTTGATTTTTTAGTACGCTGTTGGTATCCATTTGACATGTTAATAAACCTATTATTACCAGAAAAAGATGAACATGCAAAATACGATTTTCAGCCATGGAAAAATATCAAATATAAAAAATAAAGTCTCACTTAGTGACAAAATACCTTGCATTTCAAACAGAAAAAACAAAATAATATTAGTTTTTTGAATTAAATGTTTAGAAAAGTTATGTAGGCGTAAATTTTGACTTATTTAAAAAATGTAAATGTGTGTTAAACATTTCTTTTTAAAGTTTCAATCTTTAAAAAAAAACGTTCCAAATTTTTAAAAAAATCTTGCGTGGCTATAAAATAAGCGTTATTTCTGTCAGAAAAATGATATATCATTGTTTTTAAGTTGCAAAATGTTTACAAAGATGATGTAAGTGGCATTTTATTTCTCGAAACCATTATGATATTAATTTCTGACTTGAAATATCAATTTTTTGTTACTACGGCATGAATCTTTCCAATATTTTTTTTACAAGATGGTGAACACAAGAAAAAAGGTTTTTGGATAATCATACTTTTCTAGACTTTCATTATGTCAAAAGGACCCCAGCAAAAATTTAAAATATTCAGTCTCCATTTTTTGTAATAATTGTTCCACCCAACATCCTTTTTGGCCTATTTCTCCTATACCAATAAAATTAAAAGACATCAAATATTCTATTTGTCATATATAATATTAAGAATCTGGATACCGATTTACTTTATCGATAATAAAACAGTAAGTGTGTTGTTGTTGTTTCCAATGCCACTTGCCAGTACCAGCAGGCCTGCTTGGCGAAACCAAGCGACTTTAAGGCAAAGGGTGCGCTACTTGTTTTTCAGTGGTGCCATCTATGTCCTACAGTACGACTTCAGCCACATCACAGCCCGATTTAAACGAATGGACCCCTTCATTTACCCATTTATTCATCCACAGATCGTGATTTTTACCAGAACCAGAGGAGGATCAAAATATAATTCAGTACCCCCAGAGCTATTAATTATACAATAAGTGAATAATAGAGATGAGATTTGGTAAAGTTCATCGCAGACAGGCAAAAGAAGCAAAATCAACTGACAATCAGTAAATATCAGAATTGCTGATTTTTTATAATGTGAAACAGGAAAAAATATTCTAGAATTGTTATTTAAATTCTAGCTGTTGATAGATGCTATTTGACTCCCAAAACGTATGAAGGCACAAACTCACCTACCCCAGTACGAACGCATCCCGTTTATACGGTAAATATTATTTTACAAAAATATTATTTTGAAAATTTGAATGAAACAGTAAGGAAGTTTAAATATTATAAGAAGATACGTTTTCTTTTTCTTTACCGTAAATTAAAATTCACTCTATGCTGCATCTAGATTTCTAAGGAAATCGCTTGAATAGTTTTTCTATTTTAACGTTTTTGCATTTGTTTAGATACAGTTTTCAACAAATACTTCTTAAGAATTATAAATCTATTTTTTTACAAGATTTTAAAAAGAAAGAGCTTTGAAATAAATATTCTTGACTATTACGATGGAAGGCTTTCAGCGATGAATATAACGATTCTTTGCTTTGAGATCATTTTAACAAACTTAGAATACATTTGCTCTAAAACTAAAACTTTCAAAGGATTTGCTCTAGTTTTTCTCAATGTAAATCTTTGCTACTTTTGTTCCAGAAATTTTGCAGCATTCATATATAATTCTAAAAAATTTCATTTTTTGATAAACTTTTGAACTAAGCTTTATTTTCTTTCATTTGTTTTCAGAATTTGAAAATAAAGAAAAATGGAAGCAAAATTTGAAAAGCAATTTATCAAAATGAATTTAATTTTTATATGGCAACAAATGGTGTGTTTTATATGGCAACAAATGGTGTTTTACGCTTATCTGCCTAGTCCCTGTCCAACTTATTAGGCGCACTGTAAGATTCTATGTAAAATCTTAATTATCAGGTGATAATATACAACTTTATTGTTTTTGCGCTGCTGAAACCGGTTTCCACTTCCTTACGCTCATGCATCAAATGGTTAACATTGTAATCCAATACGTTAAAAATAAATACGAATGGTAAGTATATAAAATATCTTCTGAATAGAAACCCATTACATATATGTTTGAATGTAAAAGTATTGCCTATAAACTCATGCAAAACATGTAATTATTAAAAAACTACAGTGCGTCTAATAATTTGACCTAATTATTACAATATAATAATACAATACCTGATATAATAAATATTCTATATTTTTATAATATGTAGTCTAATTTATTCAATCATCGAGTTTATAATGTATATCGCTTAATTTAACCAATTGATACACGAACATAAACTGTAAATTTTTAACTAAGAGTAATCTTAATAAATAGGCTGTCCAAATCAACGAAATCAAACTTTCTTTTTACATTTTGCTTAAAACAACTTCAAAACACTTAGAATTTTTGGAAAATTCATTTTATAATAAATCTAGAGGTTATCTTTGATTTTTTTAAAAATTTTCTGATACATATATTTTGTGTTGTCCAAGAGAACAGCTGTTACTGTTAGGTCTGCTACCGAAGATGATAACTTTCATAATTACTCAGTCGATGATACTATATTGTTATAATAATTGATTTCATGCCTCAGTATGTGGAAATAATAATTTTGAAAAACAATCTTGAAAATAAAGATTATTTTGGAAGAATTTCAGATTTTCAAAGGGTGAATATACTTTTATGTAACACTGTCTGTTACCGTCAATTTAAAGTTAATCAGTGAAGGTTTATTAACTGCTTGTTATATACGCAGTAAGTCTGTGAAAAATGTTTGATCCATGATGACTTAAGCCTAAAAAGGTTACACGTGGGGGGGGGGGAGGGTAAAACGAATTCAATTGGGTATTTGCATTTCGAGAAGAAGAAGATCACTGATACCCACACATGTGACTTATGACGTCAGCTCCAGCTGATCGTTTATGAGCAAAATGGAGTGTTAAAGTTAAGCTAAGTTTCTCCACATCAGTTAGAATGTTTATTAACGTGAAGTTAATTAAATGAAGCACCGTATCGCACATTAAATTTATTGAAATATTATTTTTTCTCATCTAAATCTTATGTTTGACTTAGATTTATTATTTATTTACATATTTTATTGTAACAATGCGATACTTTTGTTCTCTGTACCTGACAACTTCAATGCATAATTAGTTTGTTTATACTCTACATGGTTTTATGTTTGTCTTTGTGTTAAGTATGAAATATATAGCGAAAGAATTGAAATCTTTGTGAAAGAATCTTTTTGTGAGAATGTAGAATGTGTCTCTTAACAGAATTGATACTAGGCGAGCATATGTTACTTGAAATAAAGTGGAAGGAATAGTTGCTAACGTAAACAAATGCGATGTTTTAACAACCAATCAGGATCGAGATAGCCACACTACGTCACTTGCAGGTATCCTTTTATGTAAAATTGTCCAGTTTGTAATTCGTCCAGTCTTTACCTCTTAATGTAAATTTTAGTTTGGTGATAAGTTACCACAGGTCGAAATTTCAATTAAATTTTGATGCTGACTGCTAAATCATGAATTTTTAATCATGTTTTTAAATTTTGTGGATAAAGTAATTTCAAAATATAATTTTAAATTAGTTATGATTTGGTCAAGTTACGAGTTCAGTAAATTTGAAAAAATGTGGCTTCAACAAAAACATTATTGAAGTTTCTTAGACACACTGCAACGCGGAATTCTTAGATTCTCTTTACGTTCTTAAGACTTTCTTACATTATTTCAATCTTTGAAAGAATTGAGACGCATTTTTAACTAGGTTTTAAAATTTCACAATGCCATTCTATTCTCTTATAATAATACTTCCTTCAACAATCATTCACTTCACATGACTACATATTGTTTATACTAGTTTAATTTTTTTTCTTTTGTACGTTATTTTTTAGTTGCTTAAAATAGCAACAGGCGTTTTTTTCGATATTTCTGATGTCAGCTGATATTTAAACCTGTACGCCTTAGCATGTATTCAGACTATGTGATCTACACAATTCATTTCATGAGTATTCAGCGGCATTTAATCAATCCGAGTCTAAATTCAGCAATTTATCGTTATACCGTTGGCAACAATAATGCATAATCATTCGACACAGAAATTGATTCCGATATGATTACTTTAAATATCTTGTCATCCAAGCTCAATACCTTATTTGTGACACCATAATCAGCTTCATTTATTTTTAATTAATTAAATAAATAAAATTGAATTAGATGATTAATTATTGTGTGATCGGGTAATGCATCAGAGTGTTAGAGTAATCATGCTTGCAGAGAGATCCAAAAGTCCCAGAACCTCGAAATATCACGAGAAAAACGAATTGGAGAAAAAAAACGAAGAATTGCGGAATAAATAAAGCACACATAAAGGGACATATAATAAAGGCTTACAAATAGACGTGCTACAGTTTTAGTTCTATAAACAAGAACTTTTCTTAATGTCTAAACACTAAATGACAGTAGAAGAGTAACGATACAAACACGTACGAAATGGTTTAACCAATAGGGACAGATGGACCAGCTTGAACAAGATAATGAAAGTAAGATATGAGAGAGGTGTGACAAGGGGCTTAGACGGAACTAGGAGGTAAAAGATATCGAAATTAAATTTGAACATTGGAAAAGATTGGATTGTAGAACGATAGTTAAATTATTGGAAATTTTAAAATGTGAAAGGATTCTACGAAATCAAGGTGGGTAGAGAGCAGTACTGAATGATTTAAGCAGATTAAAACTTAAATCTGTATTTAGAATTCCAACTTAAGTGTGATGATAAATTACTTAATATCCTGACTTTTGACACATCTTTCAAGTTCTTTAGAGTATGTCCTATTTTGAAAACAACGCATTTTTAATATTTGCAAATAGCTAAAGAATGATATCGAAGTCAACGTCACAATCTCATCTCTTGGTTTGGGCACTGGTATCATTCCACGTAAAGTGCTCAAGATGGGATTTTATTTTCCTCGATCATGCATATGTCGAGATATTTGATTGTTCCGGGACTTTCGAAACAGCCTACAAACACATCAAAACTTGGATTTTTAAAGTTGTCGATTTATCTTCTTGACATCGAAATTGAAAATTTTATTTCATATAATACGAAATCCATCACAAAAAAAAGTTTAATAACTTGGAAATACTTGTTGCGGGAACTTAAGACAACTAAATTTATGTTTCAAAGAAAAGAGCTCCGAGAAATGAACAATTCTTTCAACGTCGTTTTGGATTATAGAATACAGCTAAATCCCATTCCGATGATAAATTCCTATGGATGTTATTCCAAGGGCAAAACAAAAGATTTGTAACACCTGATACAGGAAAAGAGTGATGTTTGAAGCTTTTATAGAATAAAACATCCCAAGTGAGAAATATTTACCGAGAAAAAAAGAAGATCTATTTCAGTCTGCAGATTTGCTTTATATTTATGCTTTCTAAAGAAGACAAATCACGGTACAACTGCAAGTGTCAAATCATAAGTAAATTCAATTATCTAATATTTTCTTAACACTGTAAATATGTATTTCATTAAAATTATTTACTTATCATTATCATTATAAGAGATTATGATATGCATTATAACATTAATTTCATAACATCCCTTTTTTTCATTCTTTGTTAATTTTTTATCAATAGCACGTGAAATATTGTATTTTAATGCAATATTCTCGTAGCTCTTGCTCAAAGAATTGCTTTTAGTCAGGTTTGTGTAAAACTATGGACGTCAATAAATATGAAAGCATCTTTAAACACGATGACAAAAATTAAACCTTTAGGGCAAAGTTTTTAACATTGCCTCATGTTATGCAAAGTGCACAGTCATTGTTGTTCGTAAAATCGCTTCTAGTCATTTCTGTACATTGGTCACAAACAAATATGAAAACATCTTTTCAAGGTAGTTTCACGTTTCAGTTTTAAACTATTGTATAAAAACTTTGAGAAATGATTTTGCACTTAAAGAAAAGAGGCGCACTTTGAGTTTTTTTTAAACATGTTACAATGCTATATATTTTTTAAAGCTAAACTTGCTCTCAGCAGAAAAGAAACGTGTTAAAAAATTTAAAAACTGACTATTGTATCGAAAGATTTTAACTAAATTAAACTTAATTAGAGGAAAAAAAAGTTGATATTTTTATTCAAAAGTAAGTGTGAGATTAAAGCAACCAAAAACTTGCCAAACGACAATTTTTGTCACAACTTGTAAGTTGGGTTTTTGAAACTATTCACATGATTGCGTCTAATCACGTGGTTAAACACAGTAGTAGTAGTAGTTCAATTACACTAGAGCTGCACAGTGGGCTATTGGGGACGGTCTGGGAAACATCCCTGAGGATAATCCGAAGACAAGCCATCACAATTTTAATCCTCTGCAGATGGAATGGCACTCCCGCTTGGGTAGCCCGACGATCTCCACGCGAAGTCGAGCACTTTACGGTAGAACAGTTTAACGAGGACCAATACCGCACACCCTCGGTCCCTACGCAGACTGATCCAAGTGGTCACCCACCTGCACACTGACCGTAGCCAGTGCTGCTTGACTTCAGTTATCTGCTGGGAACCGTGTCTTAACGATCAGTCCACTGCGGGACTACAATGAAAAGTTAAAATCTTAAAGCATAATAAAAAAAAACATTTAGCGTTTTTTGCAAACTTAAGGAATATTAATGCTGATGATGATTCCTTCTAAAAAATATAAGAAGTTGCATTATAAATTCATTGATACCTTATTAACATAATTGAGTAAGTTTTTTTATTTTGTTAGCTTCCACCTAAGTCTTAAAGCAATCATTATTGTATGATCACATATTTAAATTAAGATATCCTTATATTGCTGAAATATTAAGGTAGGTTAACAAGTTTTACTTCTCCCAGATTAAAACTAATAGACTAAAAAAATATGCTACCAAGTTTTACAATTTAAAAAGAAGAAATGACCACAACTGAAGACACATGGTGCAAACGAATTAATACATAAAATACTTTAAAAGTCTCTTCTCCAAATCACTCGAACAAACTGTCATTTTAATAAATGNCTCGGTCCCTACGCAGACTGATCCAAGTGGTCACCCACCCGCACACTGACCGTACGGTAATCTGCTGGGAACCGTGTCTTAACGATCAGTCCACTGCGGGACGTGATCAAACATAGAGTGTTAACGTTAAAACTTTCAGTCTTGAGCTTATTATCACTCTGAATCAATTTTCAGAACAAACTTAATTGGATACCTGCAAGTGACATCATGCTTGTGGGTTGAACCTGGTTGGCTGATTCATGCTTAATGGCGCTCGCAAGTATTTAACTATTTTTATATAATATATTCTTTTTTCAGTAATTAGTGAATCATCTTGTGTGAGTTAAAACTGCCATTAGTAAAGTCATTAGTTAAAATAACGTGAGCAAAAATAGAAATTAAAGTATTCTTGTATGAATTATAAAAAAAAAATATTATAAGCACTTGCATAAGAGCTTAGAATGGCGTTACTCAAATTAAAGCAAAAGACTTAAGTGTAGAAGATAATAATTTCTGAAATCCAAAATTTATTGAGGCTTCAACAAATTGGGAATTAAAGTTTTTGAAAGTACGGTAAACAGAATTAAAAATTGGACTGAATAGCCAGCAACTATGAGTTCCTAATGATTTTCAGCGTTTCATGGAAACATAAGAGTCGTTTGTTTCTAGATACTAATGAGCAAGAACTCTTACAAACGAACTGCATTCAGATATTTAATTGCAGTAGAAATAGAATAATTATTATTTTAGCAATTTGGTTGCTTTCTTAATGGGCGAATGATAAACTGTCATAATATTCATTATTTTCATTAGTGAATGCTACAGAAGGATTTTATGAAAAAAGAAACAATTATTTTAAAAACACATATGAAGAATATTATTTGGTACAAACTTAGTTATTTTTCGTTTTCCTGGATGTAAGAGATCGCTACCTTATTTCAGAGGGTTCCTAGGCAGTAAGTAATCTTTGGTTAAATTAAATTAAAGTTTCAAAACATTTGAGTGTTTGAAGAGATCACTTAACGCAGTTGAATCTCTTATCCCATAATATTAGAAAGCATCATTTTTAAGGAATATTTCCTTAAATTAATCATACACACAAGCTTGATATTTTTTCGAGAAATAACATGTAAGTAATCAGTTCATTCAGTCTGAAATTTTCAGAAATTTTTGATCAGAAAATGCTTTTTCGCTGATATACTATGAATATTTCTGGAAAGAAAATCACAATTACATCTATTAAGAATTTGTAAAAACTATTTAAGCAAAATGTCTCGCTTAATTAATTTAAATAAGATTTGAAACTGTCTGAGAACCCGTTTTTCATAAGGGGAAAAAGAAAAAGAAAGTTATCAATAAATAGTCATACCAAAATTTCGAAATTATGCACGAAATTTAAAAGCACACAGCCAGTGAGAAAAAAAGTGTGAATTATAAAAAAAATTAGTAAAAGCATGTTAACTTTCTTTTTGTTCGGTTGATTTTATTTCTGTGTGAGTTATAAGCTAATACGCATCAACTTTTACAACTATAAAAAGTACATATTTGCATTCATAGAAGTCAGTACACGGCTGAACTAAATCAATAACTTAAATGTTACTTAAAATAAACTTAAAATATAAAAAAATTTAGACGCTCAACTCACCAATAAATAAATAAAATAAAAATGTATCATAACCTGTTTTATTCGGCACTGAAAATGACGCTAATGATCACGGGACGTTAACTTTTGAACTCCTTTCACATCATTTAAGTTTATAGAAACACGTTTTAAAATAACTATAAAATATGTACAATATCTATAAACAAAATAGACACGGATCTAATATAGCCATAGAAATAACAACTAGGTGACGTAGCCCTTACATGACTTCCACATTGGTACTTCCGTTTACCTGATATAACATATATAAGTAAATTAATTGTTAAAGAACGTGCAATTAACTCAATACGAAACTTGTTTTTGTAATGGAGCTGTTATTTTTAACATTTAGCATTTTAGCATTAGCAGCTTAGCATTTTAACAGATCGCAAAAACAGAATCGTTTGCAGTTTAATTTATAACAACATTCAGTACTAAATCTATGATAAAAATTTATTTCTCTACCTAGCTCCCGAACGAACTAATAGAAATTTTTAAAGACTATTTCGGATTCAGGCTAAGGTTGTCTAAATTTATAATCAAACCAATTGATGTTTTTAACTTTAGAAGATTTAGTTTAGCAAAATGCACAAGTCATATTAAATAACGCATATATATTAAAATAACTGCCTTAAAGATTTTGAAGCACACAATGTATTTAATTATATGTCTTAAAATAAAGCACTCACAAACAAAATGCGTTTAGCCAAGAGTTTACCTAGGTTAAAGCTTCCTAATCTTCAGACCATGGTATAATGATTGCAATGCGAATATTAAATAGGGCAGCATTTACATCCCAGATTAGCGGGTCTTTCGACCATTGATCAGAAACTGCCATAGAGGTTCGAACCCCGGTCTGCCACAACGTCTCAGTTCTTTAACCTCTGTGCCCTTGTATTTCTAAGTTTAAACAAAGACTATGCGGATTTCAATATTAATATATATATATATATATATATATATACAGTGGAACCCCGATTTTACGTTGTCCGTTTCGTACGTTATCCCGCTTCTTACGTCATTTNTATATATATATATATATACACAACGTAAATATGATTTGCTTGCCCATGCAGAAAAAAAAATTGTAGAACAGTATTCATAGATCATCAGTAAAAGAGGCCCAACTAACAAAGAACACCTGCTATTAAGTTTGCTAAGCTTATTTTCAATCAATACTTTTACAAACCTTCAGAATAATATTCACTAATTTTTACGAGCTTCAGTAGCATAGAAATTCAGAAAATCCATTAGTAAGCTTCATCCATAATCTTTAACCCTCAAAAATGTGGTTCAGCCGGCTGAAACCATAATGCTAGAACTTTAAGCCATATTATCATGCTGTTACAACAACAATAAGGCTTAAAGTTGAACTATTTCCTTTCAAATTAAGCTAAATTACCTTGTAATCAAATTAAAAAACAATAATGTATAGTAATATATAATCGGGACAATAAGCATAACATCAGACAACTTGCCACCATGCTAAAACTGAAACAAATTTGTTATATTATACTTCAAGAAGTTCCTAATTATCTGACTTTTCTTTTCGTAAAAGTTTTTTCCAACATATTTGACATAATAGAATTATTCCTTCAGTAACTTAAAATACTTGCACACTGACTTAAAATAAAGCATAAGATTCAATCCAGTATAATTAAAAGCAACTTAAAACTTTAAATTACTGGAGAAAAATTGATGATGGATTCGATATGTATACAATCAATTTAGTAAAATTCAGAACATTTCATAGATTCTTCGGTTTTAATAAGCAATCTATTCTAAAGAATTAAGGCAATGAAAGTATTCACGAGTAAAAATTAGAATGATTACATAAACAAAAACCGCTACACTTAGGACTACTAACCCAGGTATTCTAATTTATAAATTACACAAAATTCGATCAGGAAATTATATCAACGTTATAGATTAAATAAATAAATAAAAAGTATAAGAACTATAATTCGAAAAATATCAACTACATCAACGACTACTGTCTTTTTTTATTTCATTATCATACAATAAAAATGGATCACTACTTCATATCAAAACATTTATGCTAAATAAAAAGTGTATAAAAGACAAGAATAATTGTAAAAACTAGAGTCACTACACCTACGACTGTTAGATAATTTATTCTAATTTACCTTGCAAAATCTAAACATAGAATAATATAAATTCATTTCTGCAAAAAAATTATTAATACGTCAAACTGACAATACTTTTTGTGTGATTTGTACAATTTAGTTCCCAAAAAATACAGAAAAAAAATACATAAATAGGTACCGATTAAAAGCATATAACTGCAACTGCTCCTAATAGAAGTTAAAATAGGAATTGGGAAATAAAACACGTTTGCATTTAAAAAAATTACTTATACACCTTCTGTAAAATATGTAATCTCTTTGATGATAGATATGAAAAAACTTTGCCTTGAACTAATATGATGACTACATTTTAACAGCATAGATCATAAGTTAAAATGCGTGGAGAAAATAAACAAAAAAATTTTGAACTTTGAAACTTGATTTACAACGAAAAATGAATTTTAAGTTGGTTGTTTTTTCTACTGTCTTACGCATCAAAAAATGCCGAACCATAAAAATCCATCCCTTTGATGTTTGCATATATTTTTTTCAAAAAATTATGATAATGAAACTAACATTTATTGCTTGATAATATACATCCATTATTTCTACATGCGTGATAAAAAATTTTTACAAGGTAAAAAACATTGTAAACCTTTTATACATTGTATCATACTTGTAAGTGTTATAATATGTAAATAAATGTAATATAACAATAAAATGGTATCTGTGATTTATAATTATGTAAGGTATGTTGGTAAAAATTATTGGCTGATTAAGGATTTTTTATATTTAACTTTTAATCTTATAGCTGTAAAAGACCTTCTTGACATTTGGCAATGAATTTTTTTTAGTTAATATGGAATAAAATATTAAGTTTTATGCATTTATTAAAAAACTATTATTAGAATTACTAAATAAAATAAATTGACATGAAAAGTTTATATTCTTTGCTAACAGAGTAATATATTCAGGGGACATTTTTTTAAATTTAAAGGGAAAATTTACAGGTATTTTCTTTTTAATGTGTGAAATAATATTTGTCCATTTTTCACCAAATGTTTTCCTTCATTTTTCAAAAAAGTGACTATTGTATCACCATCTGTTGACTTTTTAGAATTACTAAGTTTGACAAATTAATAAGGCGAAAATTAATTTCTTCCAGAGAATTATTTCAAAGGGAAGATGGGCCATGCTGTGGTAGAAGCCCTTCCTTTTCGCGCGCAAAATCATGTTTCCCTGACCCATTTTACTTTACAAGAAAATAACTTTACAGAAATTATGAAAATTACTTGTTTCTTTTGGTACAGGTATTTATTTATTTATTTTTAATATAAGTGGAAATTCAAGGGTATAGCTGTGTTATGCTTAAACAATAACGTTTCAAATTTAAAATGTTCAAGTAATTTTCTTTGAATGAAAGTTTTGCTTACTTTAAAAAGTGCAACTATTTGAGAGGTATAATATTAAACCAGAATTATAACAATGTAATAATTTTAATTCGGTTAAACCATAAATGTTTAAAAGACTAAAAAAGGGGGCTATTATTCAAATACATGTTTTGAATAAATTATTAAAATTAAATTGAGCATTTTATACAATTGGATGATCAATTATTGGATATCATAGATGATCAATTATTTTAAAATTATGTAATGGAACATAATATATTATTAGTTTTTTGTTTTTTTCATTTTCTTAAAAATAAACTTTTAAAAATGTCATAACAAAAAAGAGAGCGGGAAAGAGAAAGAAAGAGAGAGAGAGAGAGAGAGACAGAGTGAAAGAGAGAGAGATGAAATTAGGAAAAAAATATTTAATATTTTGCTCACTCGCGCCTGAATATTTATAACAAATACTTATTTTTAAATGATTCTAACCCTGTAAATCGACACAAAAATTGAAGTTTTGGGTAGCGCAATAATATTGAATTAACTGAAATCACTCGATTTTAATAAAAAAAATTATTGCCTCAAGCGCTTTTTTAACTAAATTTCTACAATAGAATTTAAAATTTCTTCATTTTCAATTAACTTAATTACTTAAACTTTCAAATTTAATCGTAGAAGCTTTTTGTCAATAAATCACGATGAAAAAGATGAAATATTATTTGTTCACTGTAAGTGATATTTTTTTAATAAAGAAGAAATAATTTCGTTTTCTGTATTCTATCTGAAAACAAAAATGTTTCTAAAAACTTCAGAAAAAATATCCCCCAAAAAGTAAATAAACGAAGAAATTTTTCTTCATATTTTCCTCAGAAACTATTTCATTAGGTTCTTTCTAAAGAAGTTTCTCCAAAACAAATTAATAATTATAGTTCGATTGATTAATAAGCTTTAAAAAATAGCGCTTTATACGCTTAAATAAATTACTGAATTTCAAGTTTAAAACAAAGTTTGAAAACATCAAATATGATCATGTGTTAATAACTTAGTAAATTCCAACCTGTTTTAAGCGACTCAGATGATGATCCTTTCTTCTTTTCGACCGGGCCCGCTTCTATATCATCGGGCCCCCCACCAGTCTTCGGACTTTTCTTTTGATCTTTCTCACACTCTCCACCTTTCTTGCACTCTTCTTTTGCATTTCCAGACTTTCCTTTTTTGCCCGTCTCATCACTCTTTTTATCATCATTTCCCATTTCGAAAAACCTCTCTTAAAATTCGCGCGCTTTACGTCCAAAACTGGATAAACCAGATTTGTGCAAAAGGAAAAACCTGTTCCGGTTCGTAGGTCCTTATGTGTGACAGCGGGAATAGGAAAGAGGATGCGGGATAAGTTCCTCTTTCTCCACTGCCTCTAACGTCCCATACAAACACGATGATGCTCAGGAGTAAAGGGATGCTTCAATCGATAAGTTGTAAGCGCCACCTGGTGGCTCTGTTTCCTTCTACCTTTTTTCCTGATTATAGTCTCTTCTCCTTCTTACACTTAGCATTTCGGCATTTTTCAAACTTTGGCTTCATTCATTCACTTTTTTTTTTCTGTTGCTACTTTTATGCGATTTGTGGATTGGGCGCTCGCAATGCCTTTTTTTGAATTTAGAGTTTTTTTCCCCTTTAAGTAAAGTATGTAGAGGTACTAGTAAAAATGGATTAGTAAAATTTGATATATTGATTTTGAGTTTCCGTTTCATCTTAACCAAGATCCGGAGTTCTTAAGAAGGACGAAAAGGAATTCGAAAAAGTTTGCAGAATTTACTTCTGTAATAATCACGATAAAATCATGATGTTTGTTTTAAAATTCTTTCGAAATAAATTGAAATCCTATAAATTATTTTAAATTACTTTGCGCATTATGTTAGTAATTTTGTGTAATTCTTTTCTTAAGAAATTCGAAAAGGAATTCACAAAATGTTTCTAATTAACTGTGCTCGAAACTGGATTTATTATGCTTGTTTTGCATTTTTAAAGCAACAAATTAAAATCCTAATGTACTACTTTTTCTCCTCAACTACTTTTTTTCTTGAGATATATATAACGAAATTAGTAGTAGTTCGCTTAAAAGACTTCTTTGTTTCTACATAAATTTTTTAAAAATAATTACAAAATTTAAAAATATTTTAAAAACCTTACATTTGATGCATGCTATTATGAAAAACAAAATTTATTTAGATACTATTGTTAATTTATTATTTGTTTTCTTTTCTTAAAAATTTTTTTCTATCAATATCTCAGCTTTTGAATTTAACGATATATTGTTCAATAACTGACTAAAAAACTGTAGATTTTTATAATTTATATCTGAGTGAAGAGCAAACAATATGTTTTGTAATTTCTTCTAACTGTCTCAAAAATAAAATCAGACAATTTTAACGAATATTTCCTTCCGTACAAAATTTTCATGTATTTAATTTTATTTATTGAATTTGGATAACATTAAAACCAAATAAGAGATGAAATTTCAATTAATACTTATGCTTTACGATTTTTTGAGGAACAGTCTATCTCAGTTATTATAAGCCTTTATTTAACGAGAATTTTTTTGAAAAAAAATGGTTCTGAAAATTGGTAGAAAATATTGACGAGATTTAATAGAATGATTTAGTTTCGAATCTAGAGTTGCTTTTCATACTAATAATGTTAGTGATTATGTTAGTATTGTTCTTCGAACAATATCCTAAAAAAGAAAATATAACAATATACAAACATTATTAGTAACAAAAGAGTTGCTTTTGTTGCTAATAATATTCGAGATTATGTTAATATTGAACTTCGAGCAATATCCTAAAAAAGAAAATGTAACAAAATATAACAGTAAACAAACATTATTTGTAACAAAAGAGTTGCTTTTGTTATTAATAATATTCGTGATTATGTTAGTATTGTACTTCGAGCAATATCCTAAAAAGGAATATATTTTAATTCAAACTGATGCTCATACATTTTTCCCTCGGTACAAAATAACTAAAAGTAATCCCTTTTAAAGCCTATTTTTTGTAATTTTCCTTATTTTTAAAAAATCTAGCCAAGTCAAATAAGAACCATTGCTGTAATAATTTTTAAAACTGCTATAGGTCATAAAATTACTTCTTTTCATTTAATTATTGTATAATAAAAAAATAGTAGCTCATAACTTTTAAATAGTTGCTCATAGTAACTTCTAATTAAAACCTCCTTAGGAACCTCTGACCCTTCATAAAATTGGCAATATATTTCACTTTTAAATAAAATATTATACTCAAATTAAATTTAAGAAGAAATATTTTGTATATTTTTTCAAAATAAAAATATATAATCTATAATAATAATTAAAAAAAAAGATTTCGCCTGCCTGTTTGTGTGTTTCTCTTATAACTCCAAAACCGTTGAAGCTATCATGCTGAAAGTTGGGCAGCAGCTAAGCAATGAAGTTTTAGCCTTAAATTCAAACTATTGCTCAGAAATTCATCTTTACCATATTCTCCTTTGAATTATTTGCTGGTGTTGGAACATAATAAAGATCACTTTATTAAAATTTAAGCAACTTATTAAACATCATATTTCACCTTT
The DNA here is from genome assembly GCF_043381705.1 of Parasteatoda tepidariorum. Classification (NCBI taxonomy): domain Eukaryota; kingdom Metazoa; phylum Arthropoda; class Arachnida; order Araneae; family Theridiidae; genus Parasteatoda; species Parasteatoda tepidariorum. The sequence continues at coordinate 89,812,595 of NC_092207.1, forward strand.
TGAGCATCCTAAATGTTACTAAAGGCATAACTAGACATTAATACATAATGATCATGTTTCCACCTTCATACGAAATAATATTAAAAGGATCTTTTCAGAAACGGAGCTTTTTGGCCGTTTTCCAAACTTTCCCCCTTTTCCATTTTAACATTATGTCACTTGCGGCTCGCCAATAAATAAGTCACTGTGACGTGCTATTTTTTCGACAAAATTGGCCATTTCTGGAAATGTTAAGCCAATTGATCAACAGTTCCTTTTGACCCAAAGAAAACAACTGGTGGTTTTGGAAATCGTCTCCTTTTTCCGGGTTATAACTTTGAGGAAAAGAAGATTCTGGCAAAGTTTCAAGGGAGCCACCTTCGTGTGTTGTGATTAATGGACTTGACACAAAGTTGATTGTTAAAGACCCAATTGTGGCACTAAGCTAAAGGAAATGTACTCTTATTATTTGATGATGGTTAGGAGATATTTGTTGATGAAAGTTGAACAAGTATGCTTTGTTGAAGTTTCATATTCAATGGTTTTTATAGTAGGAAGGTTATTTTACTAATTCGGAATGAATCAAAAATATTTCTACAAGCTATTCAAATGTAAAAGATTGAAAGAAAATAAAAATTCTAAAAATAAAAAAATAATAATTTTTAAAGAAATTTAAAAATGCTATTCTTTAAACTTTCATTCTATTATTTCTATTCTCAATTCCATTCTATTCCATTATTTTATAAATTATCTATTCCATTATTTTATAAATTATCTAATCCATTATTTTATATTTCTTGGTATCTGTTCGTTTATTTCTATAGAAGCATGATCGGAACTGTGAGTGGCTATCTTGTAAGCTTAAGAAAACAATTGTAACTTTCTTTAGCATTTGGGACTGATCATTAGTTGAAATTTGAGCACGATTAATCGGATTATGAACAAAATTGTAAATGATAACGCTATGCCACGAGGCTTGAAAAAGTTGAGACCATTACTGCGACATCTAGTGGAACTTATGCAGTTAGTGCTTTTATCTCTTAATTTAAGTGAGATATGTGGTAAAGGTTAAATGAAAAGCAGTCGAGCAAAATCAATTTAGAGCAAATATACACTTAATAGACATTACTTAACATGATGTGCTTAGCTTGCAATGTGATAAAAAAATTACAAATTATATTTATTTGTAAATCACTTTTTCGCCAACCGACATTATAAGTGATCTCCTCCTGTTACACATAACCAATTTACTAAATCTAGATACCACCTTTAATGCCTAGTGGCTGAGTGGTAGCCCCTCGAGCTCCCATGCCACAGGTACTGGGTTCGATCCTCGGGCCGAGCAAGGTTGACTCAGCCTTTTATCTCTTCAGTGGGTTCATAAATGAGTATCAAGCATGTTTGGGAACTAAATACTGGGGGTTTCGCGTTCGGCTGACCACCTAACCGGAGCGTCTGCTCCTGCATCCTAGAGCCCAAGGTCGATAAAACTGAGATGGGCACAGTAGGCCTTGGCCCTCTATGGGCTGTCGCGCCACTGAGTTTAGTTTCGATACCACCTTTGCAACTATGGCTGCAGCCATTCAAAAGTTAAGAGTGGTTTCCGGAATTTTTTTGTAGATTTCTTAAGACATTTATTTAAGACAAGATGGCTCTTTTTTCTTAAACCGAAGAAAAATATTTTAAACTCAAAAATTTTTTTAAGAGCATGCATTTTTGTTCCGAAAAATATGAAAGACATTTCCAACAAAATGTTCAAAATTGAATGCATGCCCAAGATCCTAACAATGTGCAGCAATTGATATTTCTCTCATTCTTGATAACGGACACCTTTATCGTGTTCCTTAAGTCTGAATTTTAAAACGCGTCTACTTTGTCCAATGCAGCCAAGGACGCACTGACAAAGTAGGTAGTAAATACCTCAGCAATTATCTAAGGATCTTTATGGACATAAATTTAATTTTGTTAACAGGCCTAAAAAGGACTTTAAAACCAAAACAGGAGATTATATTAGCAATTTTTTAACAAACAGGTGGAAAAACGGCAAAGTAACAAATTATTCTTAGTAAGGATTAGAAAAAGAGGGATTTTTGGGACCAGTGAGTTTAGCAAGAGCTGAATGAACTATAAAAGGATTAAATCCACGGTTAGCAGCACGCGAGAGGAGGAAGTTAAGTTCGGAGTTAAAAGAAGAGTCAGAGCAAAGGTAAAATGTGTGGAAACGAAAGTGTAGAAAGTTTCTGACAATTAGAAAGGGGTTGAAGAGAAGATAAATTGCTTACGATAAAAAGAGGTGGAAAAAATCGGAAATTATTTTCAACTTTTTTATCAAATAAAATCTTACCTCTTCAGTTTCCTGAGATTATTTACTCCATATCGATAAGTGCTATTGTTTGTACCCAAATACTCTAGGATAAATTTTCAATGCATGTATATTTTTCATTTTATTGATCATAGCCGAATTTATCATCCAACGGAATTATTAAAAAATAAAATTAATTTGAAAAAATTACGTAAAAAATATGACGGAAATACTAAATTTTAGAGTGCACACTCTTTAACTCTATTGAATGTACTAAAGATTTCCTAGAAAAGTTAATAAAGACTCTACTGTTAGTGGGACGAAAAGATTCACTGTGAAACGGACGAAACGTCACAAGGGATCCTTCTTAATCATTTTTCGTTTAGGTTTTGAACACAAAAGATCCAATTCAATCACTGTTTCATCCACATTTAATGTGAATTTTTAGAAATTATTTTTAAAACACCATTCTTTATTATTTAACTACTTTATCATAATTTTTTTACCATTCAACTGCTTTATTTAATCATTTCATATTATTATTCTGTTTGATTTTGTAAACGATTTCATTAAGGTATAATTAATTTTATTACGCTTAGCTAAAAATACATCTTTAATCGTCAATAAAAACACCCACGTTATAATAAATCTACGTAAATGTTAGAAACAATTCTCACTAGCATTTAAGTCCCGTTTATTACGAGTATTACAAATATCTTGCAGTGCAGCCTTATTGACAGTATTCCCAATATCTCTAATGGTCAGTATCATAAATATCCCGATTGCAGCTATTCCGAAAGCATTACAGTTCCATATTACAAACATATATGATGTTTTTATTAACATTATTTTTGCTATATACATAATTGATTCGTTTTTAGAGGGAAAATAAAGATTATATACAAGATATATGATAGCTAAACAAACTTAAACAGATAATGGTAAAAATTACGAATCCTTGATATTGTAAATTACTGAATATATATTGTCAAAAACTCTTAAAGTATAAAGATATTTCATTATAAGATTACTGAAAAACATAGAAATATTTTCTCCAATTTTCAAAATGATAAAAAAAGAGCCCTATTAAGATCTGTTGTCCAAAATTCAAAATGAAAATACGATAATGAATAATGAGAGAGACAAAGTATTCAAAACCATTTTTCATGTAAAATTTCTTATACCATTAATTCACCACATTAGAAACATTTTTGTTTTCAGCATTTTTACCCATGGAGAAAAAAATTCTATCAAAATTACCATTCTGTATGGCAGTGACATTTCTAGAAAAAAAACGTGATTTCTGTTAACAAAACCAAATTATACGGTACTTAAACCATTCATCTGGTAAATTTGTCTTTCATATGGCTCTCATTCTTCTTATGTCTTTCATTCCTCTCATATTAGTATCACACAAAGTAGCTAAAAATTACAAACTAAAGATTAAATTTTACCGAGTAAACAGTTTGTATGTCAAGCCCTAAGATACCTTTATAAAATTGTTACATTTACAACATTTTGTTACAGATTATAAAACAATATTTTATTGTTAATTTTACCAAAATCATAACTAAAGCGCTACTTTAAAAATTTCAGAGAATTTTGGCTTTTCCATAGAGCCAGAACCACAATAAATTTCCTTATATTCTCGTAGTTTTGGTGATAATTTTTTTCTCAGTGCAGTAATTATCATCTATGCTCTTGGAGATAAATTAATAAACATGAACAAAGTTTATTAATATATAATAACTAATAACCCTATTTTTAAATCAGTGACAGTGTTATAACTTGAAAGTCTTTCTCAAACTTAATTTATAACTTTGACAAATATAGTTAGTCAATCTAAAGACAACTAATCCATGTGTTTTTCGTTGCAATATAAGTTTTTCACATAACAATGAAATTGTTACTTTTTTATAATCTATTTTAAATTTTTTAGCACATTTCAGGATTGCAATGTAATTGCTCTCTAGTAATGCTAATCTCTCTCTTGTAATATTAACTCAAATCTTTATTTTTTGTAAATGAACACTGTATAGAAATAACTTACTTTTAAATTGAATGTTGGTATAGTTTTTTTTTGTAAATAGTGTTAATTCGGTGCCTTCTTTGCTGTATGTAGTTCAGTTTTTCCTGCATATGACTACTCACTCGCTTGATATTTTAGTTTACAGTTCTTTATTACCTACACGAAAAAGAAATTTCACTGGCTCATTTAGCAATATGCATACATTTAGCAATATGATTACATAAGTTTTAGTGTTTTGTATAATAAGAAGGTTTAGACACCATTTACTATAGAATTATATACTATACAAATTGCATCAGTATCTTTCCTACCATATTGCAAGAAAATATCCTTTTTTTAAAATATTACATTTAAAATGCATTTCTAACATAGTGCTTTAAGACCAATCATTCTAATTGATATTTCAAAGTTGCAGAACTCTGCAATTTCTCCATTGCTCCCTAGAACAATAGTTGTTAACCAGATAGCACTCGACTAAAAATAAATAGTTTAGTATTACCTATTATTAATTGTTATTAAATATTTTTGATATTAGCTGAAACATTTCAAATTAAAACACTTTTAAAAGAAAACATATTGATATTTAAAAACTATTTTTTAAATACATTAAATATTATATTTAGTTAATTTAATATTAAGCTATAGATTGTATTTATTCAAAACATTTTTTCTGGTTATTCAGAACAGAACATAAATTTAATAAAAATTTAGTTTTATTCATAATATGATTAGTTCATTTCCATAAGAAAACAATTTTTTAATGACTAGTTTCAAAGTTAATATCAACTAATACCGAGTGGCATGGAAATCAGGTAGTAACTAAGTTGTTAATATTTATTTCTTAATTAGAATGGATAATAAAAATAAGAAGTTATACATTTTGTAATAAAAACTGTTTGATAGTAAAAGAAATTAAAAAACATTGATTGCAATTCAAGAGCCATTGAAGAGCGTAAGAAATGAGCTGTTCTACAGCAGCAAACTTTGGTTACAAAAGTAAACTTTTTACACAAAAGCAATTTCTTTTCGTATTTTATTTGTACTTCTTTCCTCTTTCCATCTTTTTTGCTTGATGTGCCTATGTCTACTTTTGCAATAATTAGTTTTTTCCACCCCATGTTATCTATTATTTTAAACAATTGCATCTAAGCTAACATTACACTATCAATAATTCCAAAGCAAAAATTTCTTTTTATTTGCATCACATATTACTATTATTGAAAGACTTACTGATTTTCCAGTAGACAAATTATAAAGAATTGTGTTCACTACAAAAGTTTCTTTGAAGACTAGGAATAGAGTTTAAAAAAAACAATCATTAATTCGTCAATATAATTTATTTTCATATTTTCAAACACAATTATATTAATATAATTTAACCGCTATACTTTGATATTAAATAGAAAAAAACTAAAACTGTTTAAATGATAATCATGATTGAAAACTACTAATTGTGAATAATTGTTTTCGAAAACGTATATTAAGACAGTTCAATATTTCGATATTAAATAAACAGAAAAATAAATCAACTTGATTTTTAATTTTATGAAACAAAAACTGGATTATTCATTTCATATTGAAAATAAAAGGTATGATCAAAAGTGCTAAAAAATGAAAAAATTTGCCCTCTTTCTGGATTTATGGAAACATCAAAAAGCTCAATAATTTTTTTTGAACACCTTTGATAGTGATTTTGGTAAAATTAACAATAAAGTATAGTTTTATAATAAGTGATAAAATTTGGTTAATAAGTTAAAATTTTGTAAATGTATCAATACTGAAGTATTGTTAAAATTGAGAAATTGAGCTCGACATAGAAACCATTTATTTAGTTAAATTTACTTTTCCATTTTGTAAGATTTATAATTTTGAAAACCAGAAATTTCGGTATATCATTACCACATGAACAGAAAAAGAACCAAATGAATGTTTTAAGTACCGTATATTATGGTTTTATTAACCAGAATTATCGAGAATTTTTTACTTGAAAGGTCATTACCATACAGTAAGATTATTTCAACAGAATTTTTTTCTCCTGTTTCCATGTTTATTTACACGTTTAATTGCATGGTAATTTTAAGTATTTTTTAAATGAAATTGTAAATTTTCAAGCTTTGATGATGTTTAAAAAAGAAGAATCATTTGTTACATCTTGAATTTAGTAAAAATTGAAAATTATTTATTAACCTTTGTTAATAGAATTCCAAATCCAATTACTTTGCAACACTAATAGCAATCATCAATTTTTATAACCCTTGGGTCATTAAATTAAAGATCTGAGAATACTTAAATCTAACTTTTCAAATTTATTCAATTTCCAGAAATTTAATATTTTCTGCCCACTAAAGTCTAGAGAAATAGCCCTTCGTTTAACAGCAAATCGATAATCCTAGAAGATAGTGCTATAGAGTTTATGATCTCAGATCTTCCAATCTAATCTACCTCATTAAGGATTCCAAACGATCCGCAATAGATTTTGAAGAGCATATACTGGACAACTTGTAACACACTAGAAAATTTGGTGAATACTGTCTTCGGGATATATATTTATTTCGTTTGTAAAATTACCGCTTACGTATTTTCAACTTTTTTGATTTTAAATAAAAAATACTTTGAATTAAACTGTTATTCGAATTTCCCCTTTGACCTTTCAAAAATTCTGCAATTATATTTCCCTTAACTTAAAAACTTCCAGGCGACTTGCGTTTTAGTCGCAAACACACTGCACATATTTTAATGTAGACATATTTTGTATAATTATCAATAAATTAACGTAAAGTTTTAAAAATCATGAAGCGTTTAAAATAAACGAATTGTAAATTTTTTGAATTTATTCTTGATTAGTATTTAATAAATCAAATGCTCATTTTTAAATGTTTAGAAAGAGACAATAAAGAATTAAAGAAAAGAGAAAGTTACAAAGACATGTTAAAAATATAGCGATATCTATTTTTGCTTGATTGTTGATTTTGTATTTTTCATTCTTATTTTACATTTTTTGCTTAATAAGTTTCATTTCCGTTTCAATTTTTTGGTGCTCCTCACACTACTGTACTGATATGTTTCGTTTTGACCATATTAATATAATATTAGAAAGCACTATTGTCTCAGAAATAATCGTGTGAGCTGATGGCAAGATTATATCTTTCCCTTATTTTACTTTTTTTTTTAATTTTTAGAAATTTTAATCTTTTTAAATTTTTTTTTTTTAAATTTGTGAATAATTTTCAAAAAACATTTTTTTAATTATTTTTTTCTTCACCTTTAAAAATCTTTTTCCTTGTTTCATTTATATTTTTAATTTATTATATGATTTGAACTCTATGTTCTTGCAGGTTATGTGCAGTAAATTAAACTTATTATTATTTTTCTTAATTTTCCACATTAATCTTTCTTTTCTCTTATCCTTTTTTGTCTTTATGCTTCTGTATATATATTTATATATATATATATATAAATATNTTTATATAATTTTTACCACGTGCAAATCTATTTCGGGCAAATCCGTGGCTAAAAATATGCGCCAAACGGCAATTCATGCTTCTTTCTCTCTTTTTTTCTTCTTAAATAAATGTTATTTTTCTAAAATCATTAAAATTGTATAATTAAATGTCAACCTATTAATTATTAACTTATCCAGAATAATATCAACTCGCGCACATCCATTTTCGAGCCAATCCTTGGTAACTTACAAATCAAACGCGCTTCAGTATATCATATATATATATATCATATATATATATATATATATATATCAGATATTTAAAAAGCACAGCTGCCAAGCCAAAGAAATTTATATTAATCACAAACTTGATTCTTTTCTATAAATATAATCAAATTATATATTGATTTGGTTTTTAAAGATACAAGAAAAAAAAGGCAGCATCTAGCTCATATTTGCATTTCTTCCACGTAGTTTTCAATATGTTTTTAAAACATTTGAAGATAAAATTTTCTAATAATACAGATAAAAAAGTTCGATTTTCCAGAAAACGTGACTTTTCAGGATTCAGATTTTACCTAAGGCGTTTTTCTATTTTTAATAATTTATGAGAAAGGTTAAGATTAGAAAAAGTGGTTTTATTAAATATTGAAGAGAAAGGCTTTTTTTAACCCCAAAAAATTTTAACTGAATAATTGAGATCGGTTTTAATCGCTAAATTTAATTAATACTTACAATTTTAAAAAATTTATTTACAAGTATATATATATAAGAAAAATCTTTTTTTAAACCTCTCGTGAATAGACGCATCTATAGACATGGTTTCAATATTTTTTTAATATTTTTATATTATTTTTTCCGGATCTTTATAGTTGAGTGCTAGGAGTGCGTTTGATTTCGCTTAACATTCTTTTTAAAAGGTAATTTTAGGTTCTATTTGACATTTGCTCAGAGCAATCTCCACTTATATAGTCTTTTAATAGCTTCTAAAGGTGATGTTAATGTATAGAATTTGAAAAATATCGGTTAATACCTACAGAAAAATATCGGTTAATACCGGATGCAGCAAAATATCGGTTAATACCGGATGCAGCAAAATTTAAATTTTTTTCGTTTATTACTAAACATTCTCATAATTAAACTATTTAGAAATCCTAGATATTAATACTTTCCATCTAAAAATATTAATACTTGCCATTAACAATTTCCAATTTTCGATTTTGTTAGAAGTTAATTCAAAAGAATTACCTCATACGTTTATCACATGTTATCTATAAGATGACTAAACAAGCAATGTTTCTTTTTTCTAATTTTCAGTTTTAGAGAAATGAAGAAGTATTTGAGAAATGAAGAGGTAAATCTTCGGATCTATCGATGGAATGAAAAATCAATGGAATGAAAAATCTTAAATGCAGAATTAAAAATTCTATATAATTACATTATTATTTTAACTATTTTTAACAAAAAATGGAAAACGTAAGTAAAGGACTAGGAGAATGGGATACTATGAAAAATTTCAGATTAAATTACTGTGAAAAATAATGGCACCCTCTGTGCAGCACTCGTAAAGTCCATTTTTCCATTAAACTATATATCTTATTTTTTACAATAATATTTATTAAATTACAGTAATTCAGCGATATTACAACAAAACAATGGTATATCAGATTTTTTACTTCTTAAAATTTTACAGTAAAAATAAAACAGGTACCCTGAGTGCCGGTACTTTTTACCGTAATTTAATCTGGAATTTTTTACAGTGCAGTTACTGCAGTAATATAGTAATTTATTTTATAACCGGTGTTGGATAGCCGATCCAGTTTGGAGTTTACGGCTATCAGTGTACTCCGTGCGACAACTCCGTAACCTTGTAATTTTGAACCAAATCCTGAAAACAAAGGAACTCCCGGAGAAAGTATTGGAAGAAATTTGCCTTCGTGGAGAACTTTTTTATGGAATTAATCCGCATTTGTGTTATGTGGTGAGGAAAATCACGAAAACTTAACTTTCCAAGGTTATCTGGAAGACAAGGGGTTTCACTGCGGATAATTTACGTCACTATTGTGATTGATGCGAGCTAGTTGAGGAATTCGTATCGACCGGGACTTCGCATAGATTCGAACCTGATTTCATCGAATTGGGAGGCGAGTGGTGTATCCCCTGTGCCATCACAGCCCAATGAAGCAATTAAGGAGAATTACAATAATTTAATTAGAACCATCATGTCATATGCAAATATTAAAGAAAAAATACAATATGAATTATTCGTATCTATTCGTCCTTATAAATGATAGTATTGCCTTTGTCTTTGGCGGATAGAATAATTTTTAAAATGTCTTACCTCAATAATTATACAGACAAGCAGCTAAAGCAAAATTTTTGTAACAAAATAATAAATATTATATTTTGTTACATGACCATAATATTCCCCCGCAATCTTGCTGCTAGATTTCAACAAAAATCATTTACAATCAAAGAAAGACGAAAACATAAAAGAATACGAAATATTTAGTTTCTTAAATAACAGAGGTTCGAAAAACAAGTCAAACCAACTATTTCTTTTTATTTAATCTAATCACTGTCGAAAGCGATGAACCCCTCTATCATATTGCTCAACTATTGGCTATGTTTTAACGCATTGTAAGAAGAATATCGCTTAATTTCGTACAAATTGATTGCAAGTTATAAACATTTATGCAATTCAATGTAAAACTTTTATTTTATTGCTTTTGGGGCATATATTATAAGCATTAGAATCATGTATAGTATTATATAATTGTTTATATTAGTTATTATTTGTGATTATATCTCTGCTATAACAGAATTTATTTACAAATATGTTGTTGTTTGTACATGTAATTTCACTGTTAAAAATTCTGAATCAAGTTATGATATTAAGTATGGGAGCATCATCCGTAAAATCCATTTTTACCGTAAGATTGTGTACCGTAATTTTACAGTAATATTTATTTAATTAAAGTGGTGATTTTACGGTAATTATAACAGTAAAAATTATAGTAAATCAGTTTTTTTTGTTCAGTAACATGCTCCGGTAAAAATGAATTTTACGGCAAAAGCATCGTCTACCTGAGTGCTGGTAATTTTTTTTATTTAAGTTGAACAGGACTTTTTTAAAAGTTTTTTGATGTACGAATTTATTTTAATAAACTTTACAATATAGTACAACATCAGAATACGCGACCATAAATTCGTGCTGCGTGAAGTTACACTTTTTTTAGTTATTTTATTTTGAATTTAGATCGACATAAATTAAAGATAATATATAACATGATTTTGAACAGAAGCTTAAAATTCAATTAAATTAATTGAAATCAAACGAATTACTATTGTACCGACTGATCTTCTTAAAATAGCTTTGTATTAAGAAAACAAGAGCAACTAATTGCTAATAATTAATTAAGCGCTTAATTCTGTATTTTGTTAATTGATCTCTTTAAAACAACTGTATATTATGAAAACAAAATATTAAAAAAACAGAATCAAGACAAGAGCTGAATTCCTTATTGTTTCTATTGATTTCTTTTAAAACAACTTGGTAACACAGAATCAATAACAACATTAAAGTTACGAAAATTAAAGTAAGGATTGCATTCTTTATTATATCAAAGGTTCTTCCTATAACAACAATGTCATGCGTACTACAACAGCAAGCGGGTGAAAATTATAAATATTACAATAAGCACTGAATTCAATTTTGTTTCAATCTCCCGTTATTACCTAATACATTTTTACATTTATTTCTAACAAACATATGCATAATATTTTACAAATTCTATTTTATTTTTTTACATTGCTTTCCATTTAATTGATTTTCATAAAGTAGTTTTAATAACTTAAAATATTCTTTCTGTATTTGCAGATTAATGATTAGTTATTCAGTAAATTTAACTTCAAGCATTAATGTAAGAGAAAGAGAACGTATGTGACACATGAACAATGATTTCAATTTAATGAAATTGACATGAACAGTAATTGGATTTCAATGTATCGACCTTTAGAAAAGTAATTTTCATCAAGATCAATGAACCTGCTTTACATAGAAATTATTCATCTCTGGACGCACTCCAGATTAATCCTTTTTTATTGTCTTGTATTTTAACTTTTAAGGAAATACTTAAATAATTAAATAAACTTTTATTTTTGAGGCATATTAATTCTAATGAATTTCGGAATATTTCAGGTAATTAAATTTTCTAGTTTCCTCAAAATTAATTGAAAAAATTGATTGTTGATAATTCATAAATATTCTAAGATAGGAAAATTTGAATGTAATAAAATAAGTTCTATGATAGATAAATTTTAAATGCTTTTTGGAATTAGAATAATACTTGTCAACGATATTTAACTCTACTGCAGATACCTAAATCAATAAAAACTTTTCAAAATAATTTTTTGCTTATTATTAATGTGGCTCTTTGTAACTTTCATTTCTATTTTATTTATTTCTAATTTTGATGATTTTTATTTAAGTTAAGCAAAACTTTTCATTTCAGTTAGCTAAAATTTACTGTCTTTCTAGCTCTATGGGAACATGAAAAATCTTGGTAATTTTCGCCGAAGTGATTAATGATTTTAGTAAAATTAATAATAAAATATGAGTTTATTATGATGGTTTATGATGATGAGTTTATTTAAATATGAGTTTTATTATGAGTGATAAAATTTGGAAATTTTAAGGCATTATATAAGGCATATTTGGTAAAGTTTAATTTTGATTTTCGTATTTTTTACTAAGTGTGTGGTAATTGGAACTATAATTTTAAATACCAGAATTTCCAATTAACCATTACGATATGAATGAAAAAAATACCTAATAAATTACTTAAATACCGTACAATTTGGATTGTATTACCACAGATTCTTTTTAAAAAAATTATCATTACCATAATTTTCGGTAATTTTACCAGAATATCTTTCTCCTTGTACTATTTTTATAGTCATTAGTCTACACTGAATAATTTAAAATTTTCCCTGACAATTTTTGTATTGTCTTTTCTACTCGCTTTCAATCAAAATGGTGAGAACTTTTCGATTGAAGTCTTAATAATTCACAACTAGATTAAGGTCAGTCAGCGGTTAAATGTGTTTCAGTAAATGACGATAAAAATAATTTTGTGTTCGCGAAACCATCCTAACTATAAAAATACAGGTTTGCCTTTAATATCTTTCTCGTATAACATTCACTGTAAATTACGTTATGCTCGTAAAAAATATTTTCAGTTCAGGTTTGGAAGAATCCGGCTGATATAAGGAATCCGGCCGAACCATTGAACGAGGCGAAATAGTTTAGTACTGACAGCTGAGATTGAGAGAGTTTTGTGTTCGTTATGCGTGGTCATCAGTGTGTAGAATATGCGAAAGAAACGTAAGAGTCTTTGGCGTTAGCTGGTATCGAACTCAGAACTTCTGTACCTGCAACTAGATGCTGCATCCATCACATAATAAAGATTGTACTCGTTCAAAATCCAGTTATAAAGTATTATAAACGTATTATATATAGGTTAAATCCACTTATTCTGAAGTTTGAAGCTAGTCTGCATTTACGGGCACTAGGCATTTTTCTCGAAGAAGGAAGCTGAACATTTAAATTAGCGGCCAACTGAACTGCAGCTGCTTCATAAACAATGCAAGTTTCAAACTTTCCATGACTGTTTTTAGCAGATTTTATCGTCAAACGTCCGACAAACTAGAGGTCTTAAATCTCATTTGGAGCTCTGTGTCTACTAAAAGTACAAGTATCAATTGCTTCTTGACTACTACAAACTGATTTTTGTATCACACAATCATCAACGCGATTTTATTGTTAATCGGAATTTTGACTTTTTTTCGAACTACTAAGATTGATCAAATTTAAATTGGAGATATAAGACTCATAGCATTAAAAGTTATGATTATTTACTTAATGGTGTGAGCAAAATGTATTCTCATTACTATTTTCAATCAAAATTTCGAATATTTTCTAAAAATAAATTTTTTTTGTAACACATTACTAAAACAACGGCTTTTCAGTAGATTCAAAAGGAGGAAAATAATGTAATTTACGTCATGCGTTAAAAAAAAATGTAGTAAAGCTCATAATTTTAGTGATAAGCTTTAGTCTGATCTCGTCTTTCAAAAGTGATGCATCAAACAGTTCATAAATTCATAAATTACGGAGAAGAAATTCATTAATGTATAAATATATTAAAACACTATTGAACTTAAACATCTTTTATCCACAATATTACATTATTAAATTATTGAAATATTTTAATAACATTACAATTCAATCGAATACTACTGTGTTAAAAAACACTTTCCACAACGATTTATTAAGAAAACAAATTCAAAATTAATAAAGTTGACGTAAATTATCCAACGGAAACTTTTATTACTAAATAAGTACCTCGTAAATATGATATCACGCCTGAATCAAAACATGAAAAAATAAAAATAAAAATAAAAAGGAATAAAAGTAGCACCTTCGCCGACAACTCTTTAAATTTTGTGATAAAATGTGACAAATAAAGAGATAAGATATTTCACGCTGTAATTTTTTATTATTAAAGGTAAAATGGAAAATTTCAAATAAAAAAGCTGTAAAACTTCTCTAGGTTATCTTCTGGAAGCTATAAAATGTAAGTTTTGGATTAAAATATTCTTTTAGTAAAAGAATTGGTTCTTGTATTAACTTTTGCGGTAAGTAGAGTTATTAAAATGTCCCATTATTTCCATGTTGCATAAATGGAACAAAATATATAGTTCTTATAACAGAGATTTTTATGATTTTTCAAGTATATTAAGTTAATCATTAGCAATGATGGATGGATTTTACTCAATTTCTAACCCCTAATAAATAGATAAAAACAATTTTCATTATTGTTAAGTATTTTACAGACAGTAAAAAGGAAAAGTAATGTTTTTCTATACTTAAACTGATTCCGTAAAATATTTAATCACATAGCTTAGTAAATAATATAAATAATTTCAGTTGATGTGACCGAAATATGGAGTATTATAGCACCACGACAAGCTGACCGGGGCATAAAGTGCTTAAAACGAATCTGAGATTGAAATTTTCTAAAGGATTCCATTTTCAAATTTCGATTTAGAAAAATTCTGATATAGCAATTCCACTTTGGATTTTTTTGAGTCATTTAACTGAATGTTACGAAAATAGACTCTGACACTTTTAATTTTATTTGACAACCATTTTTAATGACTTCGAATAAATGTAGTATATCAGTCCAATATTTTTTAGCTATGTCCAATGTCTTATCTTTACCTATTATACTGTACAAAATTTTTTCATACGTAGAATACGAAACAAATAACAGTTATAAAAAGTAATCTACTATTTTTATTATAATTGTTAACACTTATTTTGAAAATCCCATCTTTCAGTTGCAACTTCCTTGAAGAACGATGAAAATCGAAAAAATGAACATCTGAAAATTTTCAAGAATAACGAAAACCCAAAAAGATAAATATCCGAAAAATGTGATATAGGGTGACAACTATTTTGTAAGATGAAGAATATTTTAAATAAGTCGGCTCCTCCCCCTGTTCACTGGCACTCCTCGATCCCCGTATAAGGCCATGCAATCTTATATGGTTTGTTTCGTAAAACATACCCGCTTTACTCGCTACAAAATTAAATCCATGTGAAATGTGTTTCAGTGCAAAATCTTAAGAATTCAAACTGATTTAGAAAAGCTTTAAAACTAATTCCTCTTAAATAGCAATAAAAATTAAAAAAATTATTCTTATTGAACCTGAATAATTATAATTAAATCATAATTCAGAACACTTTGTTTCGTGATATAAACTATTCGCATTCAATCCTTCGATTATCCCATTTCTCAATTGCTCAATTAATTTCCGTTCTTCATTGTCCACACAGTATAAGAACTTTTATTCCGAAATTTGCATACGTGTACGCTGCTTTCTTAATGCCTATGACAATTTAAAATTTTTATATTTAAACTGTTTACTCCTAAAGAAAACAAAAATGAGGATTTTTTTGTCGCAGTGTAAGAGTGGTACGAAATATCTCATTTAAAAAAGGCTGTATAAAATAAGCTTTGGCAAAGCTTGCGTTCAAATTTTATTCGCTGTATTGCTGGCATAATTTTTTTTTTGATGATTATTCTCATGATTGCATTTTTAGAATTAATTATAATATTTTTTAGTATTTTCAGTATGAATTATCTGGTTGTGCATGCATAGAACAACCAAATGTTTGAGTCCCAAAATTTTTTAATTATTTCTAAATAGTGTATTGAAGAAAGTATGTATACCCAAGACAAAATTTTTGATAGTTTTTCAATGATGGATCAACATAATCTTGGTGGTACCCATCAATAATTTCATCATGAACCATTATATTTTTAATGGTAACCAACATAAGTAACCATCACCCCAATGAAGGAATTCGAACTGATTCATGATGGTCCAACATAAAAAAACCGAATTGTTTTGATGGCATATTCCTGAAAGCCAACAAGAATTCTCATTAAACCATCATAGTTTGAAACATCATGGATTGTTGCTCCATGAAAATCAAATTTCCCTAATGGTTAACCATCATAGTATTAAAGTACCATTTTCCATTATGGAATGATAAAAGTTTGTTAGCATATCAAAAACCATGAACGTATAATGGAAAATGTGAAAATGTTGGATAATGGTGACCATCAAATGATGTTGAACCATGATGAATCGCTCTGAAACCAACATAGACCATCAAAATGTTTTGATGGGACCATCAAGACATTTTGATGGTTTATGTTGACTTTCAATAATTTTGACTTGGGTAGTTTAATTTTGATTATATTAATCTAAAGAAAAGATTTTTCACGCAATCTAGATTTTATAAACACTTCAATTATTTTTTTACCTGTACTTTAATTCTTCATTAATTAATTCCTTTGCCTACCATACGATTATGTATGAATTCATTGAACGATTTATTGATAAATATTAAGAGCACAAATTTTTTAAATAGTTTCGCTTAAAATTATTTTTCAACAAATTTTTAGAAACTTTGTCTATGTTCTAAAAGAGTATGCTTCATTTTTAATATTATTTTAAAATGTGAGTGTTTTTATTTCTTTTAAAAAATTCAGTTATGACATGTAGAGTTAATTTTGTAGAATTATTTTATAGCAAAAGTTTTTAAGCTATGCAAAAATTTCGAAGTGGAACTCTAATTAAAACAACTTTAATATAAACAATATTAAACAATAGTAGTAAGTGTCAATACAAATTTTTAATTATTCACTTCTTCGCCTAAAATTAGCATTTCCAAATGCTATTTTTTAATAAATATTTTATTTTAACTAACAATTAGAGTTAATAAATGTATATGTATGTTATATATATACATAATTTTCTCTTGTAAAAGCTATAAAATACATCTAAAATAGCTCAATTTAAGTAAATATTTAATTTATAATTTTACCGTAAAATATACGAAAGATGATTATAGTTTTGGGCAGGAAAAAATATTTACGTTATCATTCAACGTCTACTTACATTTAGATTTTTAATTAAAAATATGAATATATAATTAAAAATTCACAATATACCATGATTTTGCAACGTCTTCTTCTTTTATGTCGTTAATTTAAAAGATAGCAGACTCTAGAAAACTGTTAACTTTTTACGCGTGTTTAAATATAATTATGTTGCAAAGTATGTTTCATTCTAATTAAATGTGAAAGATTCTACAGAAACAACTAATTAAAAGTACTTCAAAAAGATTATTTTATTCAACAGACCAGAGATTCTTAGCATTTAAAAAAATAGGTTTAAAAGTCTTTCAACTTGTTCTTATTCCTATTGAGCAAATTTAATAATTTTCTAAACATAGGGGAGAGTGGGGTCAATTGTAACATTTTTTACTTAACTATTTTTAACTAACAAAAAATCCAATATATTATTAGTATTAATTGACAGACGAGTAAAGTAGACTATCCTCTACTAGAAAAAAAAATAAATACGTGACTTTAAATATTATTATATTAGTTATTAACAATTTTTGACAGTCGTGCAGTTGTTACAAGGACATACGGGAAG
>NC_092207.1:89830553-89879698 GCF_043381705.1 Parasteatoda tepidariorum
CGTGAAAATATCTTTTGTGATGTAACTCTTTCAAAAGTACATAAAAATGGTTGCCATCAGGGGTGTACATGTAGATTTATTAAATACACCTTGTGCGCCACCTAGGAACTAAATCTAGAACCCGACACTCGAAATTTTTGCTCTGTTACAATCGTACCCTGTTACAATTGACCCCACCCTCCCCTACTGTTTTTTTCTTAAATAAATTCTGCATACATCAAGTAATTAGAAAAATGCAAAGATATATTAAAAACATGAATCGTAAGTTGCCTTGAAGGAGAAGAAAACAATGTATCATACGCTAATAAAACAGATAAAAAAATTCAGATGTTTAAGCATTCAGAAAAAAAAGTTTCTTCATACCATGCACAATGAAGACCGAACCATACCATACACATGTAAGACCAAAATACACAATGAAAAAAATAGAAATCACGCAGTTTATATTGCATTTCAATAAGAAAAATGAAACCAAATTACCATATTCGGTAATTTATATATTATTTCTATGTAAGAGGGAAGATGTTTTTCCAAAAGTAGAGACAAAAATACTGAAAAAGTACAGTCATCAGGGAACACAATGAAAATATACCAATATTTTATTGCACTAATCGTATTTATTGTCAACCAGAAACATAAAATAAAATCCTCATAGTTTAGTTTCGTTCATTTGTTTATGTATTTTATTAATGCAAAGAAAAGCTTATTTTTAAAAAGTAGCGAGTAAAAGTAACTTGGTTGATTGTATCAATGCAAGGCTCTTTAAATTGAAATAATAATGAAGTAAAATATGCTGATTTTGGACAGTAAAGAATGAAATGCATATACTTATCAGACAAAGTAATAATCGAAATATATAAGAGTATGTTTGAAAAAACAAAACAAAAAAAGATGAAAATCTAAGTTAACAATAAAACCAAATCTAAAATACTTTGCATTCCTTTACTTAGTTGTAGGCAGTTTAAAATTTTTTTACAAGATCAATAACACTTAAATATTTTTTTATTGAACGTATAACAAAGGTTTCAAGGAAGATGGGCCAATATTCGAGTTATACTCGTATTCTGAAAGTTTTTTAAGTTATAATTTTTTTCTGCAAGAAATATTTATAATAACACCATAAATCCCCAGATCAGAATAAATAAAGTTTCAAAATTATCAACTAAAATAATTTGATTACTTTTGAACAAAATCAATTTATAAAAGTAAGACGAGATCACCGCTTGTATTTTATACAAAATAACTTATCGGAGGAAAGTTCGATATTGTAAAAGTTAGCTTTTCAGAACATTTTACATCCAATTTCAACTTCTTAAAACAACTTCCTGGAAAAAAGGAATATCAACTCTTTATTTTAGCCAGAAGTTCTGCAAGGCAAAATAGAAGAAAGCAATCCTTTACCATTACCATATAGATCGTTTCTAGTACCGCAGTACATTCTCATGAATTGAAAAGAAGTATCGAATAAAATAAAAAATACTAAGCACGGATTGGCCCTACCTTTGTGGAACGTTTCCACTCGAGTTGCTTCGAATCTGAATCTGCACCAAGATCTTTGGCATTTAAATCAGGAAAAAGCTTCTTCAGCTAGGCGAAAAAAATAAACTTGAATATAAACATTCTACTCGAAAAAGTGCGCTTCATTGATCTTTGACTTTTTGTGGGAAAATGAAGTGAACTTTTTTCTTGTTTATGAACAATATCTGTAAAGGTGAAAGAAATTTGAAAAACAAATATATACTCTTTTATTTTCTTTTAACACTCTACAGCTTTTTCTTCTTCTTTATTTTGTAATGAGTTTCATGAATTAAGCCAATGAACATTGCTAATTAGTTATTCAAAGGTTATTCCTTTTGAACAAAAAAGAACAAATAAAGTAAAGAAAGAATATATTTTTATTCCCAGAAAAGTTTATTGCTAGCATATTTTTGTATAAAAATAAGTTGGAATAAGGATTTAAAAACGACATTTGTGTTTCTGATCTTGTAAATAAGTTATGCAATTCATTTCACCTTTTTTATTGAAAGCTTATTAATTTCTTCTAAAAACATAGAAAAAATGTGCTTTCTACCAAATGAATAAAGTTGAACATTTTTCTTTATTACAAAAAATAACTGTAAAGGTGAAAGAAATTTGAAAAGCAAATATGCCCGCTTTTATTTTCTTCTAACAGTGCAGAGCTCTAGTTCCCTTTTTTCTTCTTCCTTATTTTGAGTTTAAATGAGTTTCATGAATTAAACCGATGCACTTTGATAATTAGTCATATAACCATTATTCCTTTTAGACAAAAAAGAAACAAAAGAATATGCTTTTATCTCAAGAAAAATATATCACTTATATGTTTTCATATACAATTAAGTTGAAATAAGTATATTTACAAAGACAATTGTGTTGTATATCTTGCGAATTACTCATAAAATACATTTTACCCTTAGTATTCTAAGCAATTTGATTTCCTCTAACAGCGTTGAAAAAATGTGCTTTCTTTGCACGTGAACTTTTTTCTCCTTTACGAACAATAACTGTAAAGGTGAAAGAAATCTGAAAAACAAATAGGCACGCTTTTATATTCTTTTAAAAGTTCAAAGCTCTAGTTGCTTGCTTTTTCTTCTTTATTATGAGTTTAAATTAGTTCCATCAATCAAGTCAATGTACTTTGCTAATTAGTTATACAAAGATCATTTCTTTCAAATAAGAAGATGAATATGTGCTTATTTTAAGAAAAGTTTATTGCTTGTATGTTTCATAAAAATTAAGCTAGAATGAAGATTTAAAGAAAGAAAATTTTTTTTTAGATCTATTAAATTAATTATGAAAAACATCTTATATTTGATTTTCAAAGCATCTAAATTTCTTTAACAACACCTGTGCTTTCTAGAATTTTTTTAAAAATATTTCTAAATACAATTCGTACTTATGACCTGAAGTCTTATTCATTATCATGTAATAGTTACATTACTTCTTTGTTGAGGTAAAGAAAGAAAAGGAATAAAATAGAACTATCCCTTTCAAGTGTACGTTAAAAAATAAATTAATACGAAGGACTTTTGAAAGAAAGAGGGGAGTTTTGATAGGAAGAGGGTAGTTTTGGTGACGATAGAAGTTTATTACGAATGTGAGGCGCTCTTCGATTTTCGTTTAAGATTAGAAAAAGGTATTAGACTCAAGTTTGTACTTAATAAAATTCTTACTTTAATTTATTGTTATGTACTTTTTTACTCTTTTTTTTTCTTTTGGTCAATTTTTGTCAGAAATTGGTTGAAATTTAAACTGGTGATAAAATTGAAATAAGATTTGATAACAACATTTAGGAAACATGCTATCTTGCAATTTTAAAAGGCACAGAACTTCAAGAAATTTAAGAACTCTAGTTTTTTGGAAATTTGTCCAAGTTTCAGTGAGAAAAAAACTCAAATTTGAAAAAAAAATGTTTACTGTAACTGCCAAGAAAAAACTGTAACGGGAATATAATCAAGTATAAAGCTACAGTTGAGATCTGAATACTCTCACAGCATGATCAAAACCTAGTAAGGCAATAGATTAGTTTTATGATGATAAAGCTTAGCAGAAAGTAGTTGGAATTTTAATAAATGTTAAATTTCATCAGGCAATAAAATGACAATAAACTCCCCTTATAGTGGTGATAAATCAAATTAAATTTACGTTGTTAAAGTTCAGAGTCCAAGTAGATGTTTAAATCTCGGATTTAATCCAATCATTTTATCATAGTTTATCACTTATTAAAGAAAAGTTATCATAAAACGAGATTTCGACCACTGTCAACTAGTTAGAGTTTTAAATTTTGAGTCGATGCTCTGAGTTCACTGGCAATGCATATTTCAATAGTTCAATCAAATATTAATTGCTAATCGAAAATTCGAAAACTTCTTGCACGTAAACATATAAATAGTACAAAAAATAAAAAGTAGAAATGCAAAGTAAAAAAAAAAATAATAAAAATCTTCCTTTTAATCAAACCTAAGCCAAAGAATGTAGTGCGCACCATTTTCTTAATAAACTTATTTCACTATTAAAAATTTCCCCCATCTATTTTGAAAATTATACCACCTATTTTTTCTCTTTAGGTCTTCAAGAAATAAAATTATATTCGCTTTTTCAATTACTTGAAAAAGTCATTTTTAACATTTTTATTTCATTTAAGTTTTACTGTACATTATTCATTTAAAAAAATTATTAAACTTTTTTTTCATTCATTCCTTCATCAATAGCTCAACAGTCTTGGATGGACCCTGGCTTTCTCAAGAAGACGAGTTCAGTCCTTCCTTCTGCCATCTAGAGCCATTCAGTCTCTGGCGTTAAATGAAGTAAAGTCACTTTTGAGGTAGTCCACCCACCTCAATCTGGGTCTGCCTCTTCTTCTAACTCCTATTGGCTTCGCCAGAAAGATTTTTCTCGTCGTTCGATCATCATTCATCCTAAGAATATGTCCAGCCCATTTCATACGTTGTGCCTTATGATGCTTCCGATTCTCTGAATAACCCGTAAAATTTGGAGTTAGTTCTCCAAACTCCGTTATCACAAAAGTCGCCAAAAATGGATCGGAGAATCTTCATTAAAAAAAATTACGACGGTACTCTCGTCAGTCTGGGACAAAGTCCATGTTTCAGAAAGAAGAAAAACTTTAGTTTTGTAAGCAAAAAAGGGGGATTTACAGTTTTTATAAACTTTAATTAGTTTGGTATTCTTCAAAAACTTTTATAACTTTTACTAAAATTATATGCAATGTTTGAAACATTACTACATGGATTTAGATCATAGATTCTCAACCTTTTTAACGTTGCCGCCCCCTTAAGGAGCGAAAAATATTTCAACGCCCCCCCTTGTGAAAATCCAGTTATTTAGAGGGGACGGAAGGAGGTGTGCTGAATTATGAGAGACAACATTAAGCAAATTTTAAGCGAATTAATTAAACGATTATTTCTTAAGTAATTTTTTCAGTGAGTTAGTTGTTAGTTTGGTTTTTTAAAAAAATGTGTACATTAACTCGATACTTTTCTCACGGCTGATAATTGCAGTCTATTTGATGTAATTAAAATAAATGCGTTTAATGAAAAAAAATGCAACAAAGAAACTTATGCTTAAAAAGAATCACTTATTCTTAATTAAATGACTAAAAAAACACCCAAAATAAGTTTTTACGCTAAAAAGTAGTATCAACGAAACATTTAAATAACTATGTCAGTGGGATGATTGCACTCAATGGTTCAGAGCCAGTTTCTTAACGTTCGTTTCATTACTTTTAGTGAGGCTGAATCCACGTTCGACAAGGTAGGAGGAAGGGAAGGCATTTAAAAATTGTTTGACGATAGTCCATAGTCCAGGTTAGGGGCGACTTATGTTACCTTGAAGCCAAAATTCTGTGAGACGATCACCATTTCAAAGCTTAGTTGAAATTTTGACTAATTCCTCATATTTCGCCTGCTTGAAATAACTGATTCTGTAGGGATCAAATTGAGCTCATCGCCTTGAAGTTGTAAATTAATGGCATAAAATTTTACAAATAAATCCTCCAAAGTCTTCCTTAAATTCTAGCAATCTGTCTCTCAGAGCTACATCTCTGGTTTCGAGGAATTCAAGCACAGAGTCGAAAAGATTCCAAAGCCTATTGAGACAGGCGTCTTTGGAAAGTCAGAAAATCTTGGTGTGTAGTAGCAAGCGATTGAATTCTTCATAATACCCAATGGTCTGAATAATCAATCGTTGAGAGCATTACTGTGAATTTTGTTCACAGCATATATGGCATATTGTAATTCAATATGTCATATCTGCACTTTTTATATGGCTGATGTAAACGGTCGCTGAGATTTTTTCCTTCTAAATACTGTCTGTGAATCACGCAGTAAACAGCTAAAATATCTGGTATTTCCCTTTTCAAAAGGGCTATAAACACCCAACATTGCATTAGCTCCATCAGTGGCAATCGACATAATATTTGCAAGAGGAATGCTTTTCTCTGTAAAATAATCTTTGACAGTATCAAAAATAGATTTACCTTTGGTATCTACAATCAAGTTTCTTGCAAAAATCATATCTTAAATGATTTTTTCTACCTTTACAAACCGGACCTACGCTCACAGTAAAGCCTACATTACATGGCAAGGTTGATTCATCAACTTGAAGGGAAAATTCGTTGGATATCAAAAGTTTGCATAAGGAAACTTCAACGTCTTCAACCATCTCATCATTTCGTCGTCGCACTGTATCGTTGCTTAATGGGATATTTGATTACATTGGATGCTGCTGGATGGTGTAAAACTGTTCCTAAAACTTCCTTGACAACCGTTAGTATCAACTCTGCTTGGATGGTATGAGCTTTCCCAGATTTAGCAATAAGTTTTGATATATTATAAAAAGATATCGAACCATTTTTGTGATGAGGTTGCTAGTAATCCTGAGACCGAAGGTGCCTTCAGAAACCTGTCTTTGATGTTCGTGAAAAATGACAAATATTTATTTTGTTTGTCAAAATAAGTTTTTTGCAAATGCTCCTGCTAACGGGAAGATTTCATTGTCTCATTAGGCAAAACTTTGTTAGAAAGTAAACACATGGGCAGTTGAGAGTTCAACAGCGATTGAAAAAATCCAAACTTCTAGTACGTGGTACGGTATTGATGACATTTCTTTTGGTTAACTGACGTTGATGCTGCCAGCAAAACACTGATGATGAAAGAAAATCAACTATTTCTCCAAATTAATAAATAATTTATGGTAAAGAACTAATTCACGTACATACCTGGCCAACTAAGAAATTAGATCGAATCGAAACTGAGGGGGGAAAACCGTAAGGAAGCTAACGAAAAAAATCATAAGCACGAGTCAAATCAAACATTCATACAGAATGCGTATG
The DNA here is from genome assembly GCF_043381705.1 of Parasteatoda tepidariorum. Classification (NCBI taxonomy): domain Eukaryota; kingdom Metazoa; phylum Arthropoda; class Arachnida; order Araneae; family Theridiidae; genus Parasteatoda; species Parasteatoda tepidariorum. Next base: position 89,837,422 of record NC_092207.1, read on the forward strand.
TACTTTAATGTCCGCCAAATGTCTTGAATGAGTCAGAGTGATTCGCGAAATAGCTTGAATGAATCAGACTGAAAAACTCATGCGCTGCTCTCTGTTGGTTCGGATCGGAGAATAGGTATCGTATAAGCTCGTTTTATTGATGGTACAAATGGTGCATCGGATAATCTTAATTTGATATGTTAATTTTATTTATTTTTTTCTATATTAATTTGAGATTAATTTTATTTATTAAATAAATCTCAATTTAATAATTTTATTTGTAAGTTTTAAAATTAAATTTGAATAACAAAACATGCTCATCGCCCCCCTACTGCCCAAAATATACCCAACGCCCCCCTGCCGCCCAAAACAAGTTCATCGCCCCTAATCATACTCCCACCGCCCCCAGGGGGGCGGTATCGCCCCCGTTGAGAAACAATGATTTAGATGAATAACATCAACAGAAAAAATGCAATAGTAGTAATAAAAATTTGAAATATAAAGACATATTTTGTTTTATAAACACTATTAGTAAAAAGGCGAAAGAATGGCAAAATATAACTTAGACAGAATTTAAGGTCAAATCGTTTTACCACACTATATCTCTTAATTTATATTAAATGTTGTTATTATCTTTGGGCAAATATGGATTTTTCTGCATCATTCAGCTCCAGCGCACTGTGCTAAAGGCATTCAAAAACATTTTACAGTGAGCATTTTCTTGATTTTCTCGCAACAAAATAATGTCCAATTTTTTCACCAGACTCAAAATATAGTTTAATTTTACGTTTATTTCATCTTAGACAATGAATTTCGAAACAGAATTGAATTAGATAGAATAGAATTTCGAAAAAAAAATTACTGAGCAAGTAATAGGACAACACATCAATTGGTGAGTCGTAACCCTTAAGAGAAAGTTTTATGAAACGCTTAGAGCTCTGCATAAAGACTAAAGATGGTTATTATGTAAGTCTGTTAAACATGTAGGTATGTATTTTCTTTTTTATATGAAAGTTTCGTTGTGGTATTTTAAGGCGCATTAAAATTTTATTGTATATGTCCAAGTTACCTCTTCTCATTTTGTTAAAAATTTAAAAATAAAGAAATTCTATGTGAAAACAGTACAATCATAAACTAAAATAAGATACAACGTTATATCATCCCAAGTCACTTATCGCACAGTATTTAATTAAATGAATGTTTATTCATAAAAGTTGCACTATATCGTTGTTTGAAAGAGTCATCCGAAAAAGTATGAGTCTCTCGACTGATAAAAAAGAAGCAAAACATAATTAAATGGAAAGATTTATTGCAAAATATACACTGTAAAAAATTTCGAATCAAATTGCCGTATTGAGAACCGGCAGTTTGAGTGCTTCATCCGTACAATCCACTTTACCATAAAATCCATTTTTACTGTGGAGTCCATTTTTTCCGTAAAGAAAGGTAAAATTCCGAACCACCCCAGCGGGGTATACGGAGATAAAAAAAGTTTAATTATTACATTAAAAAATTAAGCTAAAAACTAAACATACAGTAAAATTTTGACAAATGACAGTGATGGTGATCATGCGGTGGTGAAGTATTACACCGTTATCTTCATATGATTCAGTGATTTTACGATAATTTTTATTTTAAAAATTATAGTTTATCAAATTTCATTTTCCGTAAAATGCATTAGTAAAACTGGATTTTTCGGTAAAAAGTACCGAAAGCTTAAATGCCTGTATTTTTTTAACCTAATTTGTTCCGTAATTTTTTTACAGTGTATATCAATATTCCATATACTTCTCAATAAAAGAACCATTTGAATTGTAACACATGTTAAAGAATTTTATAACGTTTTTTTGTACAGTACCGTAGAAATCTACTGTCTGAGAATGAAGTCACAGAGGTTACTTTACCGCTGTCTTCAAGTATGCCACAATAGGATTTTCTTCAAATGAAAGTACAGGTAAAAGTCTTGGAAGCAAGATTGGGGCTATAAGATAAATCATCTAACACCAATGAAATTTTTAATAATAAGACTACCTAGAGTATAATAGAACTAATAAATAATAGGACTTCATTTCTCAGAAACTTGTGCAGCTCCTGGAGACTAATTTTAACCAGTTCTTGCAGATAAAATTATTCCTATTCCATATATTTCCACCGACTTGTAAATGGCAAGCTTCATTACCAGACAGCAGACTTCTATGGTACTGAACTGCATAAAATTTTATTAAAGTGGTTCTTGTGTTGTGATGCAGCGGATATATTGCTTTATCTATTTAAATTATTCTTTAGTAGCGATGTTCTGTCCTTTTTTAAAAAATCTCGGAAAATTTCGTGTTTCTGTAAAAAATATATATTCTGATATTCTGTAAAAAATTCCGAATCAGAACATAGTGTTGGCACCCGTGGGTGCCAGTACTTTTTACCGTAACATTTTACGGAACAAAAAATCTGATATACCGTAATATGTACAGTTCTATTATTGTAAAATTACTGAATTATTACTGTAAAATATACGGTATAAATTTGTTAGGTAAAAATGGATTTTATGGTAAAATTAACTTTACGGTAAATGCATTTTATGAAAAAATTAAATTCACGGTAAAAATGGATCTTATGGTAAAGGTAATTTTATGGATGATGCACTTAGCGTTTCAATACATTTTACCGTAAATCCGGAATTGTTAGAGTGTGTATATTTGTTTCATAAAGCCTCGAAAGTTTAATAAAGTAAATTAAATATATAGTCAATCATATTGCAAAACATTTCTTTTTATTTTAAAAGAACAGCAATTTCAAAAATGAAAAAAAAACTATTATATCATTAAAACAATAGTTGAGTAAATAACAAATTGTAAAAATAAAATCGCATCATCAGATTAATTCAAAACGCAAACTTTCTGTTGAAACAAACAACAGTTCAAAATAAAATTCTATTCAAAGGCTTAATGACTACGTTGAAAAATATTTCAGATTTATTCAGGTAACCTAAGGAATAAAAGTATTTATAAGGAAGTAGAGAGTAAATCAACTTGATGAATTACTGAGCTAAGAGTACTAGACAAGCAGATACACGCACGAATTCTTCTTTATTATGTGTAACAGTAGCATTTACGATCTCATTAGTACACATCCACTTGAATATTTAACTGAAAAATCGAGATAAGTCGAGTATAAATAAAAGAGATTACGGACGAAAACTCTTCCTGCCAGTAAACCAAGTTTTATCTTAGGATGAGAACATGAAAAATGTTTATTTCTTTTAAGAGCTGCTGAATTTCGATAAAAATGCCATTGTCAGTGTAAATCAGATTTTAAAAAAAATAAACAAAAAAAAGTAAAGAACATTATCAATCCATAAATGTATTCAACGTGTATCGGGTAATTCAAATAAATCTTCCAAAGTAGTTAAATTTGTAGCGAAATATAAATGTAAGCAAATCGAAAGGAGAATAAAAAGGCATAAGTCAGTTTTATTTATAAAAAAAAATACTTGTTTTATAAATTTATATTTTTTTACTGTTTGAAAAAAAATGAAAGATTATGGCCGATATTCATATTATGTGGTGCTAGCTTTAATTGAATCTTCACAAGCTAATATTGGACATTAAAAACGGTTTTTTAAACAAGGTCAAATTTTACATACCATCCTGGAAACATGACTGCATCTTGACTGGCTTACAAACTATATTAAAAATAAGTTTAAATATTAGACTGTTACCTCTTTAGTTTTCGTTTTTATGTCGTAAAATTTTTTTTTGTAAATGCTTTCAAGATTTTTAAGCTTACAAATGAAATCAAAATTATTAAGAGTCATTTACTTCAATTTTACTCGTAAACCGCTTTGAAAGATTCCATAGTCCAGGAATTTAAGACTGTTCTTTGAAAGCCCTCTTGTCTCATGAAAAAAAAAAAATTCGACCATTTTGCTTTTTATATAACTATTGAGGGTTTTCAACAGTTATTCATTACCTTTAAGTGAAGTTTGGTCCTTCTTTAATCAGTGTTATCTGCATTGCAAAAAAGTGTTTCTCAAAACTGAGCAAAAGCGTGTCAAAATAGCTTCAAAACAAAGACTAGTCGAGTTTAAAATCTGCATGTATTCAAGATTGAAAGAGCATTTACTCTTCATCGAGCAAAAAGAGCAGTCTTAAAAGTGACGTGGAGGGAGAATGCGTGAGAGAGGTTTTCTTCGGATTCCAATCAAGGACCTCCGGGCTCGAAGTTGGATGCTCTAACCGCATTAGTGGTACTTTCCAGTTCAGGAAGAGATAGCAAGCTTTCTATAGTGGTCGTCTCTATGCCATACCATGACATATATTCAACTCGTTAAAATTTTCTTAAGATAACAATAATAATAAAAAATAGTGCGTGCGTGGAGTCCCTCCGCGCGGAAGAAGTTAAACTTCGTAACCTGCGACGTTAATTGTAGAAGAATCAGCAGTCGTAGAAGGATCACTAGTTCTATTCAATGACTCTTTTTCTGCTCCGCTCGCTTTCGTGCTCTGTAAGCACGGTAATATTGTGCATTTTTCCCTCGTGGACCTCTTGAACCAGTGGAAGTGCCTGTGGTTGCCTCATCGTTTCGCCATGGAAAATGTATTTGTATTAATAATGTATGTGAATGCGTCATAATGTAATTTCAAAAGAGAAAACCTAACAATCAATTAATATTCACAAGAGACGTACCTTGACATAACCTTAAATCCGTCGCATTGTCCGTGGGATTGTTTTCACTCATTTTTTACAGTTGTTACCCACTAAATTTGAAAATAAAAAATACTATCCTATTAAATTGTATGTGTATCAAATCGAACTAAAAAAACATTTATAGAAAAACAATACTTTTATGTCTTTTACTATTTTTACGCTAGTGAGAACCAAAACAATATGGAAATGAATGAGGGAAAACTGGATCCTACCACGTGATTTCCCGACCAATAAAAATGTAGCGTTAAACGTTTAACGCAACCTTGTTGGAAGTCGCATAAGAAGTATAACTTCAAAAAACAGTAAAATGGAAATTACTAATTTCCTGCTAATTTCAATTTTACTCTTCTAGCTGTTGAAACAGGCTATTTTCCAGCTATTAAGAAAATATTTTCCAAATTGCAACACTTTGTATCATTAAAATTCAAAATTAGGGAGCAGTAATGTGAAACTGTGACAGCCATCATATAAAACATTCTAACTCTCCTTGTGCCAGGGTGTGCAACGGTGGTCCAAGGAGAGTTAGACTTAGAGGTTGGGAAGCTCCAAAGAGCAGGGCACATCGACCAGAGGTCTATTGTACCCAATGAGAGTTAGAAGGGAGTTCCAAGGAGAGTTAGAAAGTTTTATATGGTGCAGGGTGTTGCACTTTACTCTAAAATGAGTATTTACTGCCCTAGTTGTGAATACATGGAGTTTTAAATTCGATTAGTATTTGTTTTATAGCTATTTTGATAAATTTATATCCAGTTTTGCGGAGTATGCTAAACTCGAAAACGATGCAAATGGTGACATAAAGTATTCATACTAAGATTAACTTATAAAATTGAAAAGTATTTTTAAATTAGCTTTTAAATATTTGAAAAGTTAATCCAACACTGCATTGTGTAAACACACAAAAATATGCAAAAACTGTAGAAATTATTCATTTAATATAATGGATTTGTTCCAAGCGCAAAAACCTTGTCATTTGATGATTTTCCTATAAAAATATTAATATTTGTCTAGAGTTAAGTTTAGTTTCAAATTCAGATAATTCATTACAGCAAAAGAATGCTCTTTGGAAATCGCAAGAGGTGCCCCTGTCCTCATAGACAACCAACATACTGAGGGCTCACCTCGTGATTAACAGACAGTAAATGCTTCGTAAAATAAAGCTTAGCTTCAAGTTTAAGCTTTGTCATTTTAAAGACATGAATTGATACATTAAAATATGCAGATAATTTACAAAATCTATCCTATGATTCTAAAACATATTGACATATTTGTCGTTGTACAGAAGAGACATTCTTGCCACAAAAGAAGTCTAACTCAATTAAGAGCTTTCTTTTATAAGGTATAAAAAATTCATAAATTTTCCTCTATCTCTGTAGCATTTCACCCTTCCATGTTTTTATCAATTTTAAATAATTATGTCTTATTTCATTTTTAATAATCACGGCAATATTTAGTTCTTCAAATAAGTTTTCAAGATCAAATTCAGAACTGAGCTATATAAACTAACAGTAATGCATCAGGTAATCCCGCAACAAATGGACGTAATAAAATTTATTGCAAGTTTAAATCCCTAATATTCTCATTGAGTTATATTTATTTTGTCAAGCGCAAGACTCGCGGCCACAAAGTACTTCAACTGAGTTACACTTATTTTGACAAACGTAAGACTCACGGCCACAAGATACACCAGCAGTTGTGTTTCTCCTCCTTTCTTCTCTTTTTCGACATCTAAACTAAGTTAAAACGAAACAATCTCTCTCAAATGTGCATAGAGTATGTTATGTGAAATTTATTTGGAGCAGTACCTCAGATTGCAAGTTTTTGTAAGAACGTTTTACTTGCAGCACATTTACAAACCACGCACAAAAGCTGTATGGTTTCGAATTCCGCAATTGAAATCTCCTGAAATTTCTGTAACATCTTTATCGGATCATTGTGAACATTTTAACAGCATTTTTTACTAACAGAATGAATTTCCTTGTATCTTTAAATTGCACAAATTAAGAAAATTGATCCTCGTTTGATTTTTTTTTCTAACAATTATTCTAATAGCGAACCTATTTTTAAGAAAAGAGATGATTCGAAGGAGGGTTACTGAAGGAAGTCCCAATTAAAAGAAAATTAAACTAATTGAAATTCTCTAAAGAAAGTCCTAATTTGTTTAGAAGTCTTCCTCCACAAATGTTTTTTTGTGCTTTTGATCTAAAAGGCACTTTCGGAAATTACGTTCTTTTAACTTAGCTAAACTATCTTGAGTGCGTTTCTATACTAAATTAGAATAAAAATGGTCTAAACTACTGCAGTCTATAGTTTTGCAACAAAGTAGGTCATAACATCAAAATGTTATCAGTAATTAAAATTGCAAGTTCAAGTGGCATTATTAAACTTGTACATTAAAACTAAATCTCGCATTAATAAATTCTGCATTAAAATTACTTAATTTCAATACTTAAATTTTACATACATAATGCAAATGTAAAAATCATTCAAACGAAGTAAGGATTTTTAAAGGAACTGTTTACAATATATTAAAATTAACGTAATGCATTCACAAGTGCATAAGTATTGAAAAATCTTAAAATATTTCAGAAATAGTTAAATAAGCATTTTGTCAAAAATACAGACAAACAGTGAAATTGTTTTTCAGAATTAGTTAAAATTATTGTTCAAAAAAAAGATATTTAAAATATTATAGAAAAGTTTATTTAAAAAAATAAGTTGCTTTAAAATAATTAAATTATTAATAATAAAACCTTTCTTGAGACTGTAAAAATATAACTTTAATTTAAAGAAATTAAACGATAACTTCATCAAAAATTTGTAAAGCAAATTAATAATATACTTCAATTAAGATAAAATAATTAAATTCAGCAAAGTTAAGTAAATAATAAAATTAAGTAATATTAATAATAAAGGATAATAAAATTAAGCAAAATAAATTGATAACCGTCGTTGAACAGCTGACAATATTTTTTTGATTTATGACTTCCAATGTTCAACTTTTTGGTCATGTAATTTTGAACCCAATCCGGAACACAAGGGAGACCCTGCATCAAACATTGGGAGAAATTTGCCTTCGTGAAGGCCTTTTTGATGGAACTAACCCGCATTTGTGTTACATTACATGGAGAGAAAAACCGCGAAAAACTCTCACAGTTAGCCCAACGGCGAACGGACTCTAATCCATGTACACCTGAGGATATTTTACTCCAGCACTGTGGTCGGTGCGAGCCGGGTGCGGAAATCGTATCAACCAGACATCACTGGGATTTGAACTCGGTTCAACTCATTGGAAGGCGAATGCTCTATTACCTCAGCAGGCAAATTAAATTAGAGAATTTTTTAGCGTCATTTGAGAAATTTAATGTGAAAATGATGTTAAAATAGTTTAGCTAAGTATAGCTGTATACTCCGCGTGCCAAAGAAATTTACTTGAGAAAAAATAAAAAGGACGGTTTCAGTGTGAAACTTTTTTAATCTAAAAATGGTTGTCTACATCTTTATAAATTATAATCTAAACTTAGATATGAATATCTGAAGATAGATATTAATATCTCAGAGATTAATATCTAAGTCTATTTCACAGAAATATTTCACAATGAACGTTAGCAACATTTTAGTCCATTTAACTTAATTTTTAAATGATATCGCAGATGGAAGTGACCAAAATCACGAATATTTTACAATGAACGTTGGCAGAATTTTAGTATATTTAACTTAACTTTTAAATGTCATCATAGATGAAAGTGAGGTTTCTTCTCTGAAATTATTTCTCTGCAGCACTTTTTACTCCTTGCCATAAATTATCGCTAATTTCAGTAAACAGAATAAAACATTGAAGCAAAATATTTATCATCATTTAAGAGCAAACAGATATGAAAATGTCCCCTTTATGAGAAAATTTTATTTTCATATATATATATATATATATTCATTTCAAATGAAAAATGAAATCTGTAAGGAATGGGAACTAGCTAAATTAACTTATATCTTCTTTAAGTTTAAATCAGAAGATTTTATTGCATTTATTTTCTTCCATAATTTTATGGTTTTCTTAGCAAATTTAAATCTCATGGAAATCTGTATCCATTATATATTCAATTTTTTGATAAAATCTGCCTGAAAAATGCCCAACCACGTGAAAAACTGAAAGTTCCAGCATACAAGAGTATGTCATTTATTACGATTTGCTCTCACTGGTGTTATATGAATGAATTCTTGCAAATTGGATTGACTTTTAGCTTAACGATTTGACATTTTCAGACACTTGATATTCAACACATTTAAAAGGGCTACCAGAGGATCTGTTGGTGGGGCGACTGGTTAATCTAAGTTAAAAATCATTATTATTAATATTATTCAATTCATTTAAATGAAAATACTTTATTTTCAAGCAATTAAAAAACAGTGGGTGTTCGTGTACTTTCTTTAACACAAAAAACTGTGATTGCCAATTATAAAAAATAAATAATCATTTGAGAAAATAATAGAAAGAAAGAAAAATAATACAAGTCAGTATAGACATAAATATAGCAATTATCCTTCTCAAAATCACATGCGAACCAAGTGAATGATTAAATAATGAAAACAATTTATTTCTTTTTTTCGATTTTGTTTTCTAAACTGATAAGTGAAGGTGACTTGTGCGTAATGCTGAACACACTATAATTCACTATAATTGTCACAAAATTGGAGTGCGACCAAGCCTACAACGGTCTGTTGAAGGAAAGCTTTATTTCACTTTATCTAGAACGACTTGAGCAAAACGAAAACATCTTCTCTAAAAAAAATATTTTAACTAACCAGTATCATCACAATTATTAAATTTAGATTACATACTGAATCTATAAATATCAGCATTATTTAATTATTGTAAAAAGAAAACGGATAAAAAAGTAAAAAATATTTGTTTAAATTTTGTTATTTTATTAAGTCAGCAACAACATAACCCAGTCTAATGGAATTGTTATACAAAATGAGAACTATTTCTATAAAGACAGCTTTTAAGTATCAGCAAAAATATCTAATGCAAAATCAAATATCAGTACCTATTAAGTTTTGAAATACATAAATAATGATTTTTTCATATAATTGAAACCTTGTAAAGAACGAAAGATTCTCTTGAAATTAGTAACTTTCACCAAGGATTCTCAAGTTTATAACTTCTTCTAAGAATTTTTGAAAAATATGTGACAGCTGCTACCGTGTTCAAGCTAATGGTAAAAGCAATGCTGGGGTAACAATAACGCTTCTCAAACGATTTTTTCCCTCTCCAATTCTTTGGGTGACATATCTGCCTTCAAAGTGATAGTCACTTTTCAAAATTAAAAGTTTGAAGTTTATTAAAGTATGAGTTTAAGATATTATGACAAAACGGCTTTTTCCAATTTATGAGTAAATTTATAATAACCAAATCAAGAAACTTTTAATTAATAAAAAAAATAGTTTACTGCTTAATTATGAAAATGATAAAAAAAAAGCGAAACATATTTCTTTATCAACTAGTTGTTTAAATAAGTTAGTAACAAAACAAGTATTTTCAAACTTTTTTACACGAAATTACGTATCAGTAATCAACAAATCATCGAAGAGTTAAAAATTGAAACTTATTTAATAATTTGCAAAGTGAAAACGCATTTAAAAACTAGAACCATTTCTTTTAAAACATGTAATTTTAACTTGTAAATGCACTGTTAGAAATATCTCGGAAAAGTGGTTTAATAGCAGTTTATTTAATCGTAATTTTACCATATGCAAACAAAACTGTCAAATAACCGTAAATAAGATGGTATTTAAACCATCTTATTCATATACATATATGTTGGATGATAACTGTGAGAAAAACCGTTTCTTAAATGCTTGCACCTATTATAATTTTCAGAATTTACGGTTAGACAACCAGAATAGCATCAACTAGACACACCTAATGAACCCCCTAGTTAACTGCAGCTGGGTACGCATCATTGCCGACAGAGATAATCTGTCAGTCTCATGACTGACAGAACAGGGATTCGAGTCCCAGCACTGACACCACAATACTGCATCCCCATTCCTTGCAACATATGAAGTGTTTCCAACGTCCTGCACTCTCTACATTATGACCCTGGGCGATCAGAATTTTTTTGCGGTTTGAATTCACGCTAGTTATAAATGGTTAAAAAAACGAATATTTATGTATTCATGGTTTTTTAACCGTACTAGTAGTAAATGGTTTCAAAACCGTAGTGGTAAAATATGGTCCTAACTGTAAATTTTTCGATTAATTGGATGGACAGACTGCTGTCGGTTATTTTATCATAATTATAGAATGAAAATACTAACACTAAATCCACAAAATATCTTACGCAAAATCAAAAATATATATTAAAAAAATAAACCCATTGAATCTTAATTAAATGGTAAATAGCAATTTATTTGTAATGAAAACTTTACAACGAACGAAAAAGATTTCTCCAAAAATTAGTTGCTTTTACCAAGGATTCTCAAGTTCATAACTTCCTTTGAGAAGTTTTGAAAAATATGTGACAGCTGCTGCCATGTTGAAACTACTGATAAATTCGGTGCTAAAGCAACTATAGCATTACTCAGACGTTTTTTCCCCCCTCTCAAAATCTTTCGTTGACATATCTGCCTTCAATACAATTGTCACTTTTTGAAATTAAAAGTTGGAAGTTTATTGAAGTAGGCGTTCAAGACGTTATGACAATACGGTTTCCCATTTCTATTCAATTTTGTTTTTTTGTTTTTTTTTGCGTAAAATTGTCAAGCATTTTCTGTTACTAAACAATTTCGTGACTCAGTCTGCGACTCGTGTTTGAAGAAGCACTTAGTTTTGTTTCTGTTTAAAAATAAACGTCACAACTAATACTTATATTTTAATTACGTATTCTTAAAATATTTATTATAACAAAGTCGGTTAAGTTTTTTTGATGACGTTTCTACTCGAACGAAATTCCAAATTTCCAAAATTCTTCCAATAGAAGTAATTTATTCTTCTATGAAAACTTTTTCATAATCTATTTGAAATTATTAAATGACTTTGATGACATAAGAGCTTTATTCGCTTCAAAGTATATAAAGATAGTAATAAAAATCTACATGAAAAGTTGTGAAAGCATCACGTCAGGAAAGACTTAAGAATGGATGCCTATTTTTGAGCTCTCGGAATTTTACTACGCTCTTTATATTTCTTGAAACAAATGAGTTTTTTCTATCATTAAATACATCTTTTCGTTTTAGTTTTATGGATCAATTCAGTTAATATAGAATGTCCTATTGGGGAATTTTAAGTATTTATTTTTTTCGAATTCAAGTTGTTGCACATTTTTGCAACACATTGTTATATAATTAATACATACTCATGAAAATTCCGAATTGTTCTTGCATTTTTTCATAATATAGTATTTTTTATCGAAATTATTTTAGATACATTTTAAGTGCTAAGTTCTATAATGAAAATTCTAATACTTAAGTGGACAGTGGACCGGGAGAGCCTGGTCGATAGGACACTGGGCCCTGTTCGTGGGTTCGAAACCCGGCCGCCGAAGACTCCCCGTGTAGTAAATAGTGACTGATGCACGTTAAATCTGTCGAGTCGCAAAGTCCTCCATGGTCCCATAACAAATCAATACCTCTGGAGGTATTGGATTGGAGATCGATCATTCTCTGATTCAGGTCAAAATTACAATCAGTGTATGAATGAATGGATGTATGAATGGGTCTGCCCTATGAACGGGTGTTACGTATGGGTGTGGCAGAAGTCAAATTCCTGGCCATAGATGGCGCATCTGGAAAAAAAGGAATATTCGCAACCCTCTGCCTAAACAGGCATTAGTCAACAACAACAAGTGGAACGTGTTATGTTTAAAAGTACTGATTTAAAAATAAACAAAAATACTGCAATGTGATTATTTAACGACAAGTAGGAAAAAAAAAAACGTTTACATTTTCATTAAAGCAAGCACTTTAATTTCATACAAGAGTTTTTATTGACATATAAAGTTTGCAGTGCTTTGACTTTGAAAAATTAGAGTTAGATTAATTATTGTTAGATTTGCAAAATAAATTAGAAATTGGTTAGTTACTGTTAGATTTATTAGATTAATTAGAGTTTTCGAAATAAGAATAAATTAAACTTCGATGCACTTCCGGGAGTACTGGCAGCTAATGGTCTTTAATGTTGTTGCATAATTGATCTCCCCATTCTCTGCATCTTTTAAAAGCATTTTTCAAGTGAAAGTTAAGTTCCTAATTTTTAAAGAAATGGTTATTTTGTAAAAGTTTCAATTTAATCTAATGCATTTTTTTTACAATTCATGAATGAATTTCCATTTTTTAACTATTTTTGAGTGTCCTTTTGAAATTTTTATTTTTTAGTGGAAATATTTGAAGAATTTTCAATTGAATTGAATGATACAAAGCTTTTAAAGGGAAAGTTCTGCTTGTGTATGCTGGCAATTTTTCTTTTCTCTTGCCTCAGTTACGCTGAATTTACCATTTACTTCCCAAAGCTTGTTTGAGTTCATTTTTGTTACATTCAATAAAACTACTAGAACATGCTAATTATATAACACTGCAAAAGTTCTTATTTTTCAAACGTCATACATATGTCAAAAATATACCTGGAAAAAAATTGGTTAAATTACCATACTGCATGGTAATAACATTTCTGGATTAAAAAAAAACACAATTATGTAGTAAAAACCCAGAATATACGGTATTTAAAACATTGATTTGATAACTTCATTCATATGATTATTACTGAAAATTCTGTTCTTCAAAATTCTAATTCTTATTACCACACATTTAGTACAGAACTGAAAATTAAATTTAATCGAATAAAGAGTTTTTATACCTAAGGCTTCATTATAAGATTACCGAATTTTTCTACATTTACCAAATTTTAACGCAAATTATAAAATCGTATCTTATTATTAATTTATCAAAATCGATATCAAGGCAATTCGGTAAAATTCACCAAACTTGGAATTCTCATTGGTATTCCAATTTTTGGCATTCCCATAGTGTCAGAAAAACGGTATATATTTACCACATTCTGATAATTTAAACCAGCAGTTCCCAAAGGGTGTTACGCGGAATCCTAGGGTTCCGTGGAATGGTTAAACGGGTTCCATTTTCAAAATTTTCCCTTTTTTAACATTTTTGAAACCCATAATTATATTTAGATAGGGGAGAGTGGGGTCAGTTGTAACATTTTTTACTTAACTATTTTTAACTAACAAAAAATCCAATATATTATTAGCATTAATTGACAGACAAGAGAAATAGACTATCCTCTACTAGAAAAGAAAATAAATACCTTATTTTAAAAGTTATTATATTAGTTATTAACTATTTTTGACAGTCGTACACTTGTTACAATTGTCTCCACTTACGGGGTCAATTGCAACAGTTCATAAATTCAACTAAAACATAGTTAATTATACATATTATCATAGTTGTGATATATTTTTTATTGATCAAAATAGTAGTGATATTTTAGGAGTTAAAATAATAATGAACAGAGACCTAAAAGGTTGAACTTTTAACTTTAAGGGATTAAAAATTTTAATTTATGTTGTGAAAGGTGACAAATAAAATAATGCACATGCAACATAATATAAATGATACAGGAAACTATTGGTGGTTCTTAAAGAGTCAAGTAATGGTTTGTAAACATAAGATTATTTATTTTCAGCTGTTACAATCGTCCCTTTACTTATTGCTACAATCGTCCCCCCGTTCATTTGTTGAAAGCAATGCTAGTTAATTACTTACACTTACATATTCGGTTAATAATTTTTATTTGTTTAAACAAAATTACTTTAAATTACCGACACTCGAAATTTTTGCTCTGTTACAATCGTACCCTGTTACAATTGACCCCACTCTCCCCTACAATCAATAATTCACTGATATTTCGTCTTCTTTTTTATAATATTATTGAAAGTAAAATGCCTATGAAAAAGAAATAGCACATTTTTTAGGAAAAAGTACATAACTTTTCAAACAATAATGTATTGAATAAACTATGAAAAGATGCATTTATAAAATATTGCATTACTACTTTCAATCACGCTTTTCGAACCAAAATAAAATAACTCGATTTTTAATATAGAAATATGTTTCCCAACTAGTCATTTCCAACATTTACATCAGTTCTTTTTAGTTCCCATTTTCAACGAAAACCATAATCTGGGTTATTTAATTCAGTCATCTTATGTTTATTCACCAGAATCAAATTCATAACAGGACGAGATTCAGCTCCAGGAAAGTAAATTCTTTTCTCAGATATAAAACCAAAATTAAGGTTATTAATAATAAAACGATGAAAAAATTCCACTCTTAAAATGAAATATATTTAAACTAAAGTAGTTTTATAGGTTAATACTTTCACAATCGTCTTTATTTTAGTCGAAAAGTTGAAAGAATATTGATCATTTATGGTTTCATAGCCGAAACAAATTGGAAACAGCTGGTTTAGACGATATTTTTTTCAGTGTATGACAATGGAAATATGGAGATATTTCTTGATTTAAAATACAAATAAGCTTTAAAAAAATAGTGAGAACACTTTTAAAGTTACGCGCATATAAAGAAAATAAGAATTTCACATTGTATTTAAAAACAAATAATGACAAACATTGTAAAGGACGCAATCCAATTTAAAGGGAAATAGGGACTCATAAAAATATGAAAAAGAAAAAGTTAATTGAAAAAAGTTTTTTTTAATCAGTAACCTTTTCAAGATGTTCCATAATAACAGCTCTTAATACACATAAAGAGTGCCTCAATAACGGAAATAACCACCGAAAATCCCCCATCATTTCTCGTAAGTGTTGCACTGTGAATATTATTTTTCAAACGTCAAATTTTTTGTTTATTTTATATAAACGTACTTTTTAATTTATTTTTTATAATTATTATTCATTTTAATCAAAAGAAATATCCGAAAGTATTTCATTATATTTCAGATGACAAGTATTAATAATGTATCATTCGTTTATTATTTTTTTTTAATGTTTAAGGCTATTTTAAAATTTATTTCTTATAAACCTATAAATAAATTTATAACAATTTAATTATGAACTTTCATTTTTATGACGTAAAATTTTTTTATTGTAACTATATTGAGTCTTAACTATACCATAATTTTTTTTCTCTGAACAGAATTATAAATTTCAAAGCCAAAACTATATAAAAACTAAAGCAACACCACTCCATTTTGTAACAACTCAAAATAGCAAACCCTTTTTCAGAAAAGGCACATTCGGTAAAAGCATAGAGTATTATAAAGTAAGAAATGCTACTAAGTGCTAAAAAGGATCCAGCGACTAAAATAGCTTTTTAATCTTAGAAGCAAGATACGGATGTAAAATGTAAATTTACCTTAAAATGTAAATAATTTAGTGTATTATATTCGTAGTATCAAATATTAGATTCAGCTCTCTTTGAAGGCAAAGACTATATATATAGATATATTTTGTTAACATAATAACTCAATAGAAAGTGTTACAATTATTTTCAATTTTCGTTATTTTTTTGTTTTTTTTTATTTTTGAATATCCTTTTTTGTGCTTTTTAAATATTTATTCTTTAAATTCAGTTTCAGTAAATTTTCAGTAAAATTTTATTGCTATACTATTGGGTAACAATCTTTTTATTTTATTTTTTATGTATACATTTAAAATAAGAAAATGCCATAATTTTCATTCCATTCATACTTTTTCTTTCTTGTCAGCAAAAAGGAGCAAATGGCAAACCAATCTCACCTCTGGTTTTTACGCAATGTCTAAACGGAGTCGCATTCAATTCTGTTTCTCCTAATTATTAAACAAAATGAAAACAAGGTGACAACGATACAGGGTGCCCACGGGGGTTCTAAAAAGAGGCGAATAAACATAACTATTCTTGGGGCTATACTTTTTTTTAAATATTTTATACAGTTTAGTAGTTTCAAAATAGTAAATTAGATTAGAGGAATATTTTTACTACTTAAGCAGGCATTGTTTAATACTTAGGGAGAAGTAATATTGAAAATCTTTTCTGATCAGAAATAATTTTCTAGTCAAATGTATTTACATAATAAATGTATTACATATAATGTGCAAATTTGCAATCACATGAAATGACAAATAAGAAAGGCACGTTAACAACAATTAGTTTAGTTTATGGGGAGCTGGAATTTTTTCGGGTTTGGGATTATATTTTGTGGTGGCGAAACTTTTGTGGATTTTTATCGTTGGGGATTATTATTTTTAGTCAAATTCATTATAATTTCAACTCGAAACTTACTGTATGGTAATGACATTTATGGTGGAAAAAAATTTCATAAAACTAAAATATACAGTATTTAATAAAATATACAGTAAATAATTTTTCTGTTCATATGGTAACGGTTTACTGGTAATTATGTTTTTCAGAATTATAGTTCTTATTGCCACACGTTTTGTAAAATATGCAAAACTGAAAGATAAATTTAACGGAATAAATAATTTTTATGCTATCCTCTAAAGTATCATGATAAAATTACTAAATTTCACCACATTTACCAAATTTTATTATAGGTTTCAAAACTATATTTTACTGTAAATTTTAGATTTAGTAAATAGTATCGAACTTCTTGATCTTCCCATAAAAACAAAAACACATTAAGTTTTATCACTTTCTTGTAGTTTGGACCATACTTGCTTTCTCACTGTAGATTGGTTGAAGAAAACATTAGTTTTAATTAATTCTTCCAGGTGGATATTTTTAAATAGCTTTTTAGTTGAGTTTTAATTTTTATAATTTTAATACTCTCTTCATTACATCCGAAAAAAATGTTAAGTTTGTCAAAGAAATCTAAGCTTTTTTGCATTATTTCGTGATTTCTCACATTTGTAAGGTTAACATGTCTCCTTTTAAAGAATTATTACATATTACGTTTCAAAATCTTTGTGTTTTATATAAGAAATAAATTTTTTGGCATCAGTTTAAAAATAAATGGAAGGAAACGTCGAGGGAGAATTTGAAGCTAACACAAAGAGAACTGTGAATTCTGAAAAGCTTTATAGAACTACTTCACGCATTTTGCAGATTCTCTTTTTTCCCGATTATTAAAAGCCTTTATTAACTGTCAAACACAATAAGTATAAAAAATTGTTCTGCGCAAAAGAGTGCTGAGTAAAGTAAAGCTACAACCTCTGTCATGTTTGAGAATTAATATTCTCACAGATATTTAATTTAATTTAGTAACCGATGTTGAACAACTGACTCAAATTTGAGTTTACGACTACAAATATTCAAGTCTGTAGCCTTGTAATTTTGAACCTATTCCAGAAGACAAGGAAACTTTTCAAGTAAGTATTGGGAGTTGCGTTACGTGGAGTGGAAAGCCACGAAAACCTCCCATGGTTAGCCTGATGGTAAAAGGACTCTAACCCATGTTACGTCTACCACAGAGGATATTTTGCGCAATCACTGTGGTAGGTTCGAGTCGAGTGCGGAATTTCTGTCCACCAGTCATCGTTGGGATTCAAACCCGGGTCTTATCTTAAAATCAAAAATTTTAAAGCTAACTTTTGTATTTAAAAATTATGGTGTAAGCATTTTCATTAAAAACTATCCTATGTATTTTGTTTCAATGAAAAATGTTGTAAACTATAAAGAAATAACACAAGTTGTAGAAAAAACTATTCTATAAGAAACAGAGAGTTGACAAATTTGCATTATTTTTATTAGATATATCTTATAGTTTTTATATAATATTATAAATTAGAACACTTTTTGGATCGTAAGTCGTTGTAGAACAAAAATTTCTAAATAGTGTCAAATTTAGAAACATGTGTTATACAGATTTTCCATTAAAAATGCGTAGTTTGTTTACATATTTCTTTTTGAAATATACAGCCTCAAACAGCTTTAAGCTATCAAATGTGAAAATTTTGTTTTGTGAGTTTTGTTGTTCTTAATGAATAATATGTATATAATAAATCATGTTGTTAAGAGAAAAAGAAACAAAGCAGATTACAAGAAAAGAAGAAAAAATTGTAATTTGATTCAATTGTTTTGTCTAAAGCAATGGTCGTCAAACTTTTGAAGCTTCTCAGTTATCGTCTTATGATTAAATTTTACTATGATATACCAGGTAGGAGAACTAACTTTCCTATACAAAATTCGTTCATTTCATTTTTTGCCTATAAATTTACATTTCTATTAAATATGAAATCAATTTAGCGTGATTTTTTAAAACTGCCTCCTTTATCTTCTAGCTCACGATCCATGGTTTTCCGATCACTGATCTACAAAGAGAAATAAATGGTGCGTTGGCATTTAAGCTATAGTGTGATGCGTGTCAGTTGCAGATATTTTTAAATTATCCTATCTTTTAGAATTTTACTTTACAAAACATAAATGTTTTCAACGTTGAATGTATAGCGTCATACTATGTAGTAAATGGTGGCTGGTACACGTTAAATCAATTCAGTCACAAAGTCCTCCATGTTCCCAAAGCAAATTGTACCTCTGGGGGTACTATATTTGAGATTGATCATTCGCTGTTTCAGGTCAAAATTACGTATCTGTGGATGAATAAAGGAATGTGTGAGTGGGTCTACCCTATAAACGAGTTTGACGTATGGATGTGACAGAAGTCGAATTCCAAGCCATAGATGGCGCCACTTTTAAACAGGAACAATCACACCCCTTGCCTTAATGGCCTACGACAAAAACAACAACATTTATTAGGTGTCAATGGAAAAAATATTACATTACATACATTATCTCCCCCTTTATATACATATTCAGATTCCTTATCAAGACTCATTTCTTTACATAGAGATAAAAAAGGATTACATATTATTGAAATCTGAAGAATCAGAGATAGAGAAAGCGATAGAAGGTGTACAAGCATTAAAATTATTTCAATTGCTGGTTGAAACTTAAAAGGCAGTAATTTAACACGTTATGATGTTTTTGTTTCCACCTTTCTCAACTAAGATTTCGATAGCGTTTTCTGTTTTATCATCTCTTACTCATTTATAATCTCCAAATGTGAGTGGTTCTTTTAAAAGTTTATTTCGAAAAAAATCTTGAAATATATTGATGGGTGTGATTATTGAACGCCCTACATAATAATAAATAGCACTAAATGTTCTCAAGCTATTTTTGCAAAATTATATTTATGGTTATTTTCAAACAGAATCTATATTTTCTATTCTACATTTTATTCGGCATTGCATAATTCACTTATTTATGGCCTCCTAATATGATAATTTTTAAATTTATTTTTGAAAAAAAGTCTGTAAAATATATTGATTGGTGTGACATTAAACATCTTGCATAATATGCTTAATAATAAATTATCGTTTGAAATGTTTTCAAGCTATTTTCATGAAATAAAAAATATTTATGGTTTTTAAACAGAATCTATATATTCTATTTTACATTCGATCCATTCTGGCATAATTCTTTCATTTATCACCTCAAATGTAAATATATCTTTTATTTATTTTTGAAAAAAAAAAATCTTTTAAATATATGGATGGGTGCGATTATTGGATACCCTGCTAAATAATAAATCGCTTCAAATGCTCTCTCGTTATTTTCATAAAATTATATTTATGCATTTTTTTAAAACAAAATCTATAAATTATATTCTATATTTCATTCATTTTTGCATTACAGTCTATAATGTTTTGTTTTCTTTCCTTCTTCTATAATTTTTTCTATTGAAAACTCTTCTCACGACCACGGCTTTCTTAAAATACAAGATATTTTCCCAAAATACACGTTATTTTCACAAAATTATATTTTGGGATTTTTTAAAACAGAATCCTTTCTATTATATAGTTCATTCATTTGTGCATTATTATTACATTCTATAATGCTTTGATCTTTTTTTTCTTCCTTTTTCTTTCTTTTTTTCTATTGGAAACTCTCCTCACGATCATAGATTATGGACTTTCTTAAAATACAAGGAGTTTCTTAACAGCAGAAAGAGAGAGACCGGGGACATATTCTAACCGAGTGGCTATTCTAGAGTAAGAAAAGAATCATCAGAACGTTTTGTTACAGAATAAAATGGTTTGAATGATATGAATCAACAACATCCCAGAGATTACGCGGTCACGTACCAATACCTCCTAGAAAGGAATCAAGCCTCACGACGGGTTACTATAGGCGATGATGACGTAGTAGAGTTAGGCCCAGAGGGAAACCAGTCAGGGTAGCTATTTTTACGAAAAACTCCGAATCTGATCAAACGAGCCNTAATTTAATCAAACAATAGAGTCTCGGTGCTGCCATCTAGTGTGGCAGAAACTAGACGTCCAAATTAATATGATGACAAACGGTATCTCACCCATTGTGGTGGTCCTGAAAGAGTGGATACCACCTCTGGAGAATGCACTAGGTCTGCTCATCGGCAAGAACGATTGTGCAGCTCATTGGAAATAAAAAATTACGGTGTATCAAATTATTTGCTCCGTAACATGTAATGGTAAAAATGGATTTAAAAAGTACCAGCACCCTAAGTTCCGCTACTTGTTACCGTAATTTGAACACAGATTTTTTACAGTGTGTTCAGTGTGTGACATGATCGTCCCACTTTAAAATATTCGCTTCGGCTCCGAAACTGATGTTCTGCTTCGGATTGTAAAAACACAGAGCTTTTCAACTAAATTTTTGCTCAGCCATTTTATGCATTTTTGTGTTGACTCACCTTTAAATAAATGATTTAAAATTAGGTTTAGTTCATGACAGTTTAAATAACATGATTGTTATTTATATTTACAAAATTTTTAAAGATACTGTAATAATGGATACACAATTCTAAAGAAAAATTTTAACTGTTTTTTTCAGTTACAAATGCTCTGTAAAAAATTCCCAGATCAAATTACACTGATCTGGAATTTTTACACAGTGCACCGATTTTGGGTACATCATCCATAAAATCCATTTTTACCGTAAAATATTATACAGTAATTTATTATACCGTAGTTAAGTTATACTTATTTAATTAGTTAGAGTGATTTTACTGAACTTGAAACGAATATTAAAAACACGTGTTGTTATTTTGACTTTTCTGATTTGGAAGTAATGTTCCTGATTTAATTAGTTTTTGGAAAAAAGTAGCATATTTTGTCTTTTTGCCCCAAATATTAAAAAAATAATTTATTTTTTATAATTTTGCGATAGATTCCTTCTGTAGATAACAGGTATAAAAATTGAAATTCTAGATAAATGTATCATAAATCGTTTTTTTCTTCTTTTTTTTTTATTGGTTATAATATCATTACTAAAATAAATGGGAAAAAAAGGCAAAATGTAAATTCGATAACTAATGTGAAATCGTTATTCTTTCACTGCTAAAAAATTGAGAGATAACAATCGTTTTTTTTCTCTCTTTTCACTAATAATCTATTATAAATATATATCAAAAATGTAAAGGTAGGTTGAGGGGACCTAAATAAGCATATTTTGTATAGGATTGTGTGTGCGGTAATACCGCCTTGAACCGGTAGGGAATCGAATTTTCTTTTGCCTTTACTTGTCTTTTCAGTTTCCTTTGATTCATACTGCTTTACAAGCTAGTGCTTTAATGTGCCATTACCGCACACACATTCCTATTCGAAATATGCTTATTTATGTCCCCTCTACCTACCTTTACATTTTTGACATATATGTTTTAGAACCACCCTGTACAATTAAAAATATTTTACAATAGATAAATTAGTAATTGTTTACTGACTTTGTATAAAAGAAAAACAAATAATTTGTAAGAGTTAGCAAAGCTATGTTAATTCATAGTATGATGTAATAGACATAAGTTATTCTTACATATTTTTTCTTGAATTCGTCGTTATAACATTGACTGCTATGATTAATTCTTTATAACACCTCTGAAGGAAGAAAACGATAGAAGAGGGGATGGGAGAAAACCAATCAATCAATGTAGCCGTGAAGCAGATAATCAGAGAAATTACCGAATCAGAATAGGTGAAGCAATGACTCCGTGTATCACTGATTAAATGAACCACTGATTAAAGAACTTTTTTTTTGAAAAATTAAAACCGACTGTAGTCAATGAGAATTTATTATTAATATTGATTACTTTATACTTACATAAAGTATTTATTTCCTTTGCGATTTCTTTATAAACAATTAAAGTGTCGTATGCTATAAAATTTACATTTACAAACTGTATAACAAGTGGTGAATCTTTATTTGATACGTGAGTGAAAAAATTATTAAGTTTTCTGTTTTTGTATATGAATAGAAAACATTTATTTTCAATATCTTCTATATATTGCTCTTAAAAAAATTGAACCTTTTATATCGCATTGTAAAAATGACCAAACCTGATAAACATCAGCATGAAAAATCTCCACTCGCATTTTTCACGTCTCCTTTTATATTTGAGTTGTTTCGGAAAAAAAGCATTATTTTCTTTTCAGTATCTCGGAGAGCTATAAATAAACTTTTCCCAGGGGAAACAATTTTTTTCTGAAAAATAGAAAACTATACATTGCACTTCTATTCAAAGGACAGTGATTTTTTGTTGTTGCCAGAAACAAAAATGGTAACAACTCACATGAATACAATGAGTGTAGAATATCGAGTCACAATTTATGGGTGATTCTTCGGAAACATGACAATTCGGAAAAAAATTTCTTCAAATTTAAAGTCTTCAAAATATTTTAAAGTTTTTTTTGTATATTTATTTAGTTACATTTATTAATATCTTACAGACAGCAGCGTAGTTTATTGACATTTGCTTAAGAAAAAAAAAAATAAATAGAAATTCACCAAATTTTGAATGCCAGGAAAATGACATATTATCTTAGAAATTAAGAAAGCAGTCACTTTAAGCTAATAGTATGCAACTCAACTTAAGAAACACAAAAATACAAAGTTGAAAAGTTAATTTTAACTTTTTATGTAAATAAATTCTAAAAATAATTATTGTGAACAATTTGATCATACCGTTTCTTTTCGACTTCTCGTTTTTTTTTCTCTGTTTATTTTTCCTTGCTTGTTTTTAGGCCCCATGTTTTAAAATTACCTAGTAAAATTAAACTTATCATAATCTTCATCGGATATTTTTTATTATATTATTTAAATTTAAAATATATTTCAAATCATTTTATTTTACAACTTTATTACATTCTTTAATGTATACACCCACGTAGAGTTTAAAGATTATGACAGAATTAAATTGTACAGTGTTGTTTTTAGATTATCCTTTACATTTTAACTATCTGTGTTTTGGAAAAAAATAGCCCAAAGCCTTAGAGTTAGATGGACCATGAATTGTTTAAATTAATTCTACTATCCACTGTAGAAAGAATCTAAAATGTTTTTGTTGTTGATATGTACGGAATAAAATTGTGTATAATAATCAATCATTAAATAAATAAATAACCTTGATTACATACAAGTATATTAAAATCTTACATAAACTGAGTATTTGGGTTAATATTTGATTTCCCTCTTAACATTATACTGTTTTAAAAAAATTCTGGTAACTGGCATTCATAAGCCGGAATAATGACAATTTGCCATTTTACAGCATTTAACTTTACTTTAATTTACGACTTCGGCCTAAATCGTTTACTTTCAGCAGAAAACAGCAGGATTTCTTGAAATAACTCAGGAAAATCAATGCAGTTTATGTTGTTAATGATTTCAAGAAGACAGGAAAGTAACAACAGAAAAACCCACTCATTTTGTAAATTTTTTTTAAATAGATTTTGAACCAGAAAGATGGTTCTTTATTCCTGAAATAAGACATGTTCAACTAGGATGGTATTCTAATCAATCTCTTAACCTAAAAGATAAGGATTGCTGGCCCTATTTATTTTGGTTATAAATAACTAAAAAAGAAAAGTGGCCAGGAAAATGACTGATTTTCATGAGACAAACAAATTATTGACAGAAAAAAATATTTTCAGCAAAGTTTCTGGAAATAATACCCTTTGCATGTATTCTGGAAATGCTTACAACAGTTGAGATAAAAAATATTAGATATTGAGAAATTTGTGGAAAGTTTTGAAGCTAGTTATTACTGGAAATATTGTTTTTGACATGCTAGAAAATGGACATTTTGAAATTCAATTCAATTTTTTAAATATACAAAACATTCAATGTTCATGCAAAGTCATTTTTAAATGCTAACAGCAATGCTATTTAATGATTTTCGTTAAAAAAAAGTTCTTTTAGTAGAAAAGTATTAGATCTTGGAGCAAAAGACTGTCAATCGTCGTATTTCGTTAGAATCACCCATATATACACGTTTGCTATCTAATAAAATAGATATTAAAATTATAGTACAAACGGTGATTTCCTCGATCATAGGACAAATTTTGAATTGGTGCAAATTACGGTACAGAGTTGTGCTAAATATCGCAAAAACACATAGATACCTTTTCCATGTAAGAAAATATAGTCAAAAGTGACCTGAAAAGGTATGAAACGCTAAGAGGAGGATTAGGAGTTTTGTAACAAACTAATGGTTTCTATGACCACCACACTGAGAAAAAAAAGTACTAAAAAGTATACTAAAGTAGTACTAAGTTTAGTACTAAAAGTACAAAAGTACTAGAATTTGTCAAATTTTACAGAAGTGCTTAATTAATAATTTTGGTAAAAATGACAATAAAATATTCTTTTATAATGTGTATTAAAATTTGGCAAATTTGCTAATTTTATTATGAAAACATAGATCTAGGCATAAATACCATTTATTCAGTCAAATTTATTTTAAAGTTTTGAATTTGTTACTAAATATGTGGTAATAAGAACTATAATTTTGAAAATCAGAATTTTCAGTTAACCGTTATTATGTGATCAGTAAAATTGCCAAATTAATGGTTTAAATTCTGTATTTTTGTATGTATTGACCAGTAAAATTTTTATTTTATTTTAAAAAAAGTCATTACCATACAGTAAGGTAATTTTAACAGAATTCTTTGTGCTGACTTATTGAGTTTCAAATTCTTCTTATAGGGACTACTGAAGGCTATTGTATAGAAAACTCTAGATTTGTAAACCTAGTTGTCATCCATTAAAGAGGAAGACTGTGCAAACTACTTTCTATCTTAAAAACTTTTCTCAACATAATATGTTTTGCTTTTAGTGATTGCCGTCTTAAGCATTTACTAAGGCCATCTCTTCAAAGTAATACTTTTGGGATAACAGTGTTGTATTTTCATGCCCACTTTAATGCATTATTATTGCTTTAAATCCATCTATTACGTGTTATTGCTTTAATGAATCACCTCAACCCACAAATCCTTACAAAAAGTAATTATGTTTCCCCAAGTTATTAGCGTTAGTTAGAGCCATTAAAGTTTATCCTGCTTAAAAAAATTTCTGTTGATGCCCTTTCATATTATGGTATTTTTATTTGTTTAATAGTTATAATAGTTATAATTAGTTATAAAAAAGAATTATTTAGTACTAAAAGCAATGGATAGGTGATCATTTGGTACTTTCAGAATGTACGTAATAGTGTGAGAAGTAGTTTACAAAGAAGTCGATCATCCTATTATTTTGTATTACTCTTCATGTGTATGATCTTAGGACCGTATGAGCCTACAATCATGTAGCTACCTACGAGAATGAATTAGTGGACAAAACTGGAAAAATTCTCTTAACACAGAGATACAGTAGAGTTCCAAATTGAAAACTAAGTCAAAGACCAGCAAAGAATGAATGGAAACAAAGATAATATTATATAAAAAGAGACCAGTCCATGACTTTCTGTCTGGAATTAATACTAAGCTATGCTTGCAGATTTCTACTTACATCAAATGATCACGTTACATGGTATTTCAAAGAATCACCAAAACTACCCCCTTGTGACCAATGTGGAACTTTAGAGGATCCACGTTCGCCCCCATTGTCCAAAATTACGACAGGTAAAAGGGAGATTTTTCCAAACTGTACTTTATATTAGGTATTCTGGGAACAAGAACTGATCAAAAGCAAAGATCATCGAATAAAGGAGATTATAAGACTGACTGTGCCCAATTATGTCTCTTATTCTTATTACCATGTTTTGATTTGTATTTCGATTTAGAGTAAGGATCTTATTTTGTTAATTACTCCTCCCCCTTTTGTAGCTACGGTCATCAAATCAGAATTTGCGCTATATGGGAAGGAGTTGACTTTCAAGAAAATATCAGGTAGTTTAACTACGTCCGTTAGCCACACAAAATTGTTTAAATCACATGTGTAACTTTACTTCATTCTTTAAAATAAAGGGGTGGAAGCGACAAAGCGATAGAATAAAATCCATTTAGTTATTAATGTATGCCACAAATTAGCTGCTTAAAGATTTTACACTTCTATTTTATAAAAGCACATAAGACTAATTTATTGGATTGACGGTCGACTATACAATATCTTTGATTTTCTTACAAAATACCATACACAATAAGTAGCTTAATTAAACATAACCATTCGCCATCTACCGGTATAACTACAATTTCGAAGTTGTGCGTCGAAATACACTGTAAGAAATCTCGGATCAAATTACGATAAAAAGTACAGGGACTTAAGGTGCCGGTATGTTTTACTTTAAAATCCATTTTTATATGTGCATGTTACGGAACAAAAAAAATTGATATACCGTAATTTTTACAGTGATAATTACCGTAAAACCACTAAATTACTGTAACTAAATAAATATTGCTGTAAAAATTACGGTATATAGTTTACGAATGATGCACTTGGAGTGTTAGTACTTTATACCGAAATTTAATCCTGATTTTGTTGCGGTTTAGAACTTTAAATGTTCAACAAAAGGGATGAGAAAAAAGTATATGTGAAAGAAATTTGAAAAGCAACTAACCTTATTTGATGGAATAGTTTCAATAAGAGAAAAAAATTTTAAAACATTTCATTAGAACTTCATAAGTTTGTTAATATTCAGGGTAAAGTTTAGTATAAAAAAGTTTTAGAAAGATCATGTTTTTATCTAAAAATGTAAAATCAAATATTGTAACAACTTTTTCCCAGTTAATATTGAAACCTTCTTGCTGTTTCGTACGATTAAAAAATAAATTTAGTATAAATCATATTGTATAATCATGCAAAATTAATAAGTATTTTAATCTTTTTTCGTATTTTTGAATCTATAGTCATATTATCCATAAAATTAATGTTCATGGATTTTTAAATGTGGTTGTAAATTTACAACCAATATAACCTATTATAAAATATAAAAATAGAACATATTTTATTAAAAAGCTGAAAATGATATTTCCAGTTAGTTAACAATATCGATTTTAAAACATAGATATTGATTGATATTGTACTTAATAATAATAATGGCGAAAGATTTCTAAAGGTAAGATACTTGGTAAAAGATTTAAAGAATTTCTTAAAGAGCTCAAAATAAATTAAAAATGCAATTACATTTTATTACATTTGTACTTAAATTTAAATTAAATTTGTAAAGATTAAAGTAAGATACGAATCTGAAACTCTTTACTTCCCTCTATTCCACTTAAAACTGTTTTTGATCATGTTATAAAATTTTTGCTATGACAACAGAAAATCATTCCTAATTCAATAGGACATTAGTTCTCTTGTTTTTGCTATGAATTTTATAGTTTATCTTTAAAGAATATTTTCAAATAAGTTGAAAAGCTTTTAACAAAATTCAGTCTTGAAATATTTTATTTTACTTGTATGAACTTAAAGTATCCAACTAGTTTTGACAACTTTTTTGTAAATATGAGAATAAAATTTGAAAAAATCTAGTTTATTTGTTTTATTGTGAGTTAAAACTTTTAAAACTAGCAAAAAATTTTTTATTATTCTTCTTCTTTAAATGGCCATTTATAGGTAAAAATAAGGTATTTTTTGCATATACGCTTAACACTATAANATTACGACAGGTAAAAGGGAGACTTTTCCAAGCTGTACTTTATATTAGGTATTCTGGGAACAAGAACTGATC
This sequence comes from Parasteatoda tepidariorum, assembly GCF_043381705.1. Lineage (NCBI taxonomy): Eukaryota > Metazoa > Arthropoda > Arachnida > Araneae > Theridiidae > Parasteatoda > Parasteatoda tepidariorum. The sequence continues at coordinate 89,866,052 of NC_092207.1, forward strand.
AAAAGCAAAGATCATCGAATAAAGGAGATTATAAGACTGACTGTGCCCAATTATGTCTCTTATTCTTATTACCATGTTTTGATTTGTATTTCGATTTAGAGTGGCGATCTTATTTTGTTAATTACTTCTCCTACTTTGTAGCTGTGTCATCAAATCAGAATTTGCGCTATATGGGAAGGAGTCGACTTTCAATAAAATGTCAACTAGTTTAACTACGTCCGTTAGCCACACAAAATTGTTTAAATCACGTGTGTAACTTTACTTCATTCTTTAGAATAAAGGAATGTTGTGCTCCATTTAGTTATTAATGTATGCCACAAATTAGCTGCTTAAAGATTTTACACTTTTATCTTATAAAAACACATAAGACTAACTTATTAGAGTGACCGGTCGGTCGACTATACAATATCTTTGATTTTCCTACAAAATACCATACACAATAAGCAACTTGATTAAACATAATCATTCGCCATCTACTGGTATAACTTGCTACTACTTACATTTTCATGCTCTACAATTTTGAAGTTGTGCGTCGAAATACACTGTAAGAATTCTCGGATCAAATTACGATAAAAAGTATAAGGTGCCGGTACATTTTACTGCAAAATCCATTTTTATATGTGCATGCTACGGAACAAAAAAAATTGATATACCGTAATTTTTACAGTAATAATTTCCGTAAAACCTTTGAATTACTCTAACTAAATAAATATTGCTGTAAAAATTACTGTATATATTTTACGAATGATGCACTCGGAGTGCATCATTCACTTCACTTTATACCGAAATTTGATCCGGATTAGTTTGCAGTTTAGAACTTTAAATGTTCAACAAAATGGATAAGAAAAAAGTATCTGTGAAAGAAATTTGAAAAGCAACTAACCTTATTTGATGGAATAGTTTCAATAAGAGAAAAAAAAATTTAAAACATTTCATTAGAACTTCATAAGTTTGTTAATATTCAGGGTGAAGTTTAGCATAAAAAAGTTTTAGAAAGATCATGTTTTTATCTAAAAATGTAAAATCAAATATTGTAACAACTTTTTCCCAGTTAATATTGAAACCTTCTTGCTGTTTCATACGATTAAAAATTAAATTTAGTATAAATCATATTGTATAATCATGCAAAATTAATAAGTATTTTAATCTTTTTTCGTATTTTTGAATCTATAGTTGTATTATCCATAAAATTAATGTTTATGGATTTTTAAATGTGGTTGTGAATTTACAACCTATATGACCTATTATAAAACATAAAAATAGAACATATTTTATCAAAAAGCTGAAAATGATATTTCCAGTTAGTTAACAATATAGATTTTAAAACATAAATGTTGATTGATATTGTACTTAATAATGGCAAAAGATTTCTAAAGGTAAGATTCTTGGTAAAAGATTTAAAGAATTTCTTAAAGAGCTCAAAATAAATTAAAAATGCAATTACATTTTATTACATTTGTACTTAAATTTAAATTAAATTTGTAAAGATTAAAGTAAGATACGAATCTGAAACTCTTTACTTCCCTCTATTCCACTTAAAACTGTTTTTGATCATGTTATAAAATTTTTGCTATGACAACAGAAAATCATTCCTAATTCAATAGGACATTAGTTCTCTTGTTTTTGCTATGAATTTTATAGTTTATCTTTAAAGAATATTTTCAAATAAGTTGAAAAGCTTTTAACAAAATTCAGTCTTGAAATATTTTATTTTACTTGTATGAACTTAAAGTATCCAACTAGTTTTGACAACTTTTTTGTAAATATGAGAATAAAATTTGAAAAAATCTAGTTTATTTGTTTTATTGTGAGTTAAAACTTTTAAAACTAGCAAAAAATTTTTTATTATTCTTCTTCTTTAAATGGCCATTTATAGGTAAAAATAAGGTATTTTTTGCATATACGCTTAACACTATAAAAATTTTTTATATCACCTAGAACAAAAAGTCCTTTGTGGATTTTATTTCGAAGAAGATCAACTATGTTTTGAACTATTATCGTAAAAGCAAGTGAATATACTAATAAGTTAGGAATCAATGTAGTTAAAAAAGAAAATTAGTAAAAATTTCCGTACTTGCCTCTACGAATATGCCTCTACGCATGCATAAAATGAAAAGTTCTACTTTTTTTTTCTGTAGTTCAAAGCATGTGTGCGATGATCATGAAAAATTGTAGACAATTATTTTGAATACAACATGAGGAATCGTGTTTAAGGTAGTGTAAAATTTGAAAAAAATCTGGTTTCGAGATAAACGCATTTAAGGACTTAAAATCAGACCTCGTGGTTAATATTATTTTCAAAATTGTATAATCTTGTAAGTTAAAAATAATTAAATCAGCAACAAATCCAAAAACGAATTAAATATTAAGAGTATAATTTTTTTCATAATAATGTAAGAATAAGTTAGCTAAGAGAGATGAAAAATTAGATACTTGTGGTATTCCATCAATTTTAATAAAAATATGTGTTTTCCATTGTAAAGATGATTATTAAAAAAGCAAAATTTAATTAAAATTTCCCAATAATCAAAATTGCAATTAAGGTTATTTTTAAAATCATAGTAATAATTCAAAAGAACATCTTTTAGTTTGGAAAGGAATGTGCTTTCGAAGAGATCCTGGATATCAATAAACTCAATAGAATTAATTTTATTTCATTTAGTAAATTCTAAAATGGGTTGATTATTAGTGATGAACCAAAAAAAGCCTTGTTTAATAATATTGTTAATAATTTTATTTCAGTAGTTAAAGAAAATGGTGCCAGGTTTAGTTGGGTAAGTATTAGAGCCACATTCTAAATTTTCTAGTTATTCTAAATTTTACAGGAATTTATGAAATTTTGGACTGATATTTAAGTAAAAAATTAATATTTTTTTTATTATATGAAATAATTTAGAATTTTTTTTCTTTTTACTTTAAAGGCCCGGGGTAATTTTAGAAATCTAAATTTTAAGCCATCTTTTATAATCTAATATCTCAACCTTTGGGAACGACTAGCTCTTGTTCAAAAAAATTTCTCTCCTTTTTTGCTGTACCCTACAATTAATTAAAAACGCATAATTCTTTTTACTTAAATTTAATACCAGAAATATCAAAATCAATGAAATTGTCTAATCATTCTAAAAATTCCTAAATGGAAAACTGATTTTCAATGATATGAGGAAATTATATGACTATATCTAAAAAAGGGCTAAAACATTTTCCACGTGTGAAACTATCTGGGAATATAAAAAACAAATTAATTAAAAAAAGATTTACAATGTTTTGTAAGTTATGAACTAATTATATGCCTCAATTAACTAGGAATGGACTTTATGAATTTTTCTAACTTATGAAATTACCTAAGAAGTCTAGAGAATCCATAAATGGAAAAAGGATTAAATATTTTCTTTTCATTTAAAGCAATTATGTGTTTTAATTATCTGAAAAAAAAGAATGAAAGTAATTTCTTCATTTTTTAAAATACGAAAAAGTCCAATAATCATAAATGGAAAACTAATTTTAAATATTTTACGAAGTTATAAAACAATTATGCGACTTAATTATCTAAAAAAAGACCGAAATATTCTAAGTATTAAAGGTTCGAGCTAAACTTCTATGCCAAACTTTTATTACATCAGCAAATATTAAAAGTCTTAATGGCATTTTATGTCTAGTTAATATAACGTTATTTAGTTCCAACGCCATTAGATAATCTCATAAATGAGTTGTCATATTTTGAAAGGGAAAAGTTCAGCAATAAAGGCCGTTCGACTAAGAACGTAGCTAAAGGTGGATATTGCTGATCTAAGATAGTTTCTTTCTTTAATCTTTTTTTAAAATTTAACGTTCAATAAAACTAAAATTATTCTTAATAAAAAAATATATGTCACTTTACTGAATCTGCTTGATATTTGTGCAAACACATAAAACCTTATTTTAATGGTTTTGATTTAAAAATAGGTTATTACCAAATTAATGAAGAATTTATTTTGATAAACTGAAGATAAAATGGGTAATGAGCAATGATATGTTTGATAAAATAATAAAGAACATTTTTTCTTTGTGGCATCATATTAACCTGCAAATTCTATAATTTGAATTTTATGTCATGTTTATTTTGCTATCTGTCTTAAATCTAATGAGTTTTCTGAACAAAATAATGTCCTAATGATGAAAATTCTAAGCAATTTAACCTGTAGAAAAAAGCATAAGACCTTACTTTGAAATATACACAGGCGTTCCATTTTGTTTTGAAATTTAAATTATCGTTATTAAATGAAGCATTCATTATCAAATAAAATTTAAAAAGGAATAATGTTTTAATGATTAAATAGAAAGATAAATAATGTTTAAGAATGATATAAAAGTATTATGGAAATGATATGAGGTTATTGTATTTAGATTATTATAAATGTTTGCCATAAAAATTATAACATAATTATTCCATTACATGCTTTGAAATATTAATGATTTTTTAATAATTTAAACAAAGTAATTTAATATCCTAAATATAATTATTATTTATTTAATAAATTCCGTATTAAAGTTTATTATGTATGTGTTAGGATATCGCTGTGAACTAAGTGTGCAAATAATCATCTTTTTGAGGCCCAGCATCTAATATATTGGGCAAAATTCAGTGCACGTAAGAATTTTAATTCTGCAATTACGTTAAAATTATCGGCAGCAGTCTGCACATCCAATTAACTGTTAAGTTTACTTTTACAAAAAAACTTTTTTTACCTTTACGGTTTTGAAACCGTTAACAACTAGTATGGTTACAAAACAATGAATACAAAACTGTTCGGTTTCTTAACTATTTGCAACTAGCGTGGTTTCAGAAACGTAAAGAGCAATTTAGATGAACATTGGAGCTAAGCTTTTCGTTAGGCAATGGGTATTGGAGTTAGGTTGTAGTTGAGTTGTGTTTCACCATATGAACCGTGGAATGTGGTTTAATTAGTTTATCTGCTTATTTCACCTACAGTAAAAGATGGGAAATATTAGTCTCTTTTTGTGTTAAGCAGCTTTAGGGTGCTGCCATCTATGTGTCAATGATAGAATCGTATTCTTATAGAACAGGATAACAGACTGGGGAGTGCAGGAAAATGGAAACTCTTTGTTTGTTGAAGGAAATGGAGGAAATATTGTGGTGTAAACACTGGGACTCGATTTCACGTTCTATCGGTCTTGAGACTGACAGATTAGCCTTCTCGGCTGTAATATGTATACAGCTGCAAGGAACCAAGTTTTCTCGAAGTTAACACTTTGAATACCATCTAATTCATGGTTATCTAACTGTTTGTTTTGAATATGTTAAAATAACATTTAAGATAATTGTTATTGAACCTTTTTTTTTTCGAAAATTTTTTTATAGTATAATTGAGAACGCTTATAGATGCTTATATAATAGAGAATGTTTATATAATGTTTATGTGAAAGAGGATGCTTATATATATTTCTGCAAAGAAAGGAAAATTAAAAGCGATCATACTGTATAGGAGGCAAGTTTAATTTTAATAGTAAATTTTATATACTATTAAAACTAAACTCTCGGCTACAATATGTATCCCGCTGCAAGTGTCTTCATTACGTGGGCGAAATTGGTGCGATAAAATTCTGATTGTTTAATCGTATTAGGTTAAACAACCAGTTAGCAAAAACTGTTTTTTTACACATTTAGCAGTTTAGATGAAATCTTATTCATGGTTATCTGAATGTTTTGTTTGAACATAGTTAAATAACTATTAAATTAATTACCATTCACCATTTTTCCTGATAAATTTTTAGCAGTGTACAATTATATCAATTATTAGATTCTTTTCTGAATTGTCTGCGTAAAAACCTAATTAAATTATCCTTTGTTGGTCGAAGTTTTTAATTACAATGAAAAGTTATTGTAAAGGTAATAAAATAGACTCAAGTAAATGTTGAAAAGTTTCATGGTTTATAAAAATATGGAGTCTAGGGCTTAAAAAAAATAGTATGTAGAAATAAGAAGTCTAGTATATAAAAACAGCCTGATATAGAAAAATATATAGTTCGTTTCATGACCAAAATGTAAATACAAAAAATTAAGAAATATCATACAAAATGCAAAAAATACTAAAAATAAAAATTTATCGTTTTTTTATGTAGCAATTAAAAACAGCTTTAAAAAGTTAATTTAAATTTAAATGATTGGATTTTTTCAATATTTTATCTCATCGCCTAAGTGAAAGTTTTAGCAAAATTTTTAATAATTAATAAGTAAGGAATTTGATAAATATTTTTATTAAAATGTTTTATTATAATATCTCATAATAATATTTACAAAATAAGTGAAAATTGAAAATCATTCCTTATCAACATTTAATTACTAAGTGAAGGATTAAACCAGTATTTTTCCCCCCATTTGCAATTAAGAAAGTAAAATCTACGAAATTTTAGATGCTATATTTTACTCAACATACACTATACACATTTTTGAATGTGGAATTCCGGATTAAAAACAAATAGTCCTTTTTAATTATATTTTGTGATATAAAAACATTCATTGTTCATAATTATTTCTTTATATTTTTAGCCAATTTATTTCGATATTTTCCTATTTAACCAATTTTTATTCTGAGAAAAAAAACTTTTATATATTTTGAGGGGCGATGCATCATCAAGCTTTTATTGAATTCAATAATTTTATTTGTGTATTTTGTTTTTTCTTAAAAAGGAAAATAATAAATTTCCAAATAAATTACTGACACTAGTTTATGATTAAAAAATAAATATATCTGATATCTGATTCAAGATTAAGTGCATATACTACTGCTTATATATTATACTTTTTTCGATATCCTTATCTCAAAGTTTAAAGTTTATGTCCTACTCTTTCACAATGGGGAAAACAATAGTTTATAACTACTAAAAAAGTAAAAAATCTTTTCCCGAAATAATAAATAAGAAACTTTCGCAAAGTTTTTTCTACGGTATTCCCTCAGCTATTTTTTTATAAGTCTTCCTTTTCGAAAGTTTCTTTATTCTATTTATAAACTTATGGAGTTTATGCAAAGTTTTTCGACAGTACTTTCATCATTAGTGACAATAAAATAAACAAGAAAAATATTTTATTAAATTAATTATTAAAAATAAGGAACAAATAAATTTTTTGATGAACTTAACAGCTTTAAACTGTCCTTTTCTATTTTAGTCTAATTTAAATTTATCAAATAATTGAGTTCAAAATTTCATACTACATTTATTTTAAAAAAAAGCTTTTTATTTCTTAAATGATCAGTGTTGATTGTTGTTACATAAATTCATACTAATAAAAAAAATTAGAAGCTTGCATATCCTTAATGACGTGTGCAAATTGTAAATAGTATTTATTTTTTCTTTAACTTTATCTCAGTTAAATTTTTCAGTTTTTAAAATTTTTATTTTATTTTATCAATGCATTTAATGTTTAAATAACCATACGTCAAACGTAATCAAAGTTAGCTAGTTTACTTAGTTTCGTAGTGTTCATACTACAAACAGCGACAATTTACCATAATAGGCATTATTCCATAGTAGGCATTACATATTTCCTAGCTTTTAAAATTAATTTAATTTTTAATTCATTCTTAATCCAAACAAAAATTAAATAATTGGTATAATTTAATTAAAATTGAAATAAGAATTATTTAAAAAATTAAATTTAAGAAATTTTAAAAGCTAGTAAATATGTGATACGTATTATGCATCACATGCATCAAAAAAAATTTTTTTTTTGAAAATAGTCTACTCTGCATTAAAAACTAAAATACATAATTTTTAATAATGCTTTTTTTTATTATTTCTATAGCCTCCTTGCAAATTTAAAACATTTTGCTATACTTTCAGCAAAAGAAGCTAACACGTTCTTCTATTTAGCTAATGTTTTAAATACTTTCCTCTTCAGTTTGATGATAAGTTTTTGTACTTATAGATTGTATTCCGGGTGTACCCCTGAATTAGAACTTTTGCTGAATCATGTTTACGTGACGTTAACATATATCTGATTCTTCCGCTAATTCAATTCCTTTGATTTGGCGGATTATCGCCATTTTGAACGTTTGAAACTGTGTCGGAATCTGCTAATATCATGATTCTTATTCCAGCTATTCTAATATCAAACATAGATTTTCGTACTTATATAATTAAAAAGTTACGCGTTGTGATGCATATTCACTCAATTTAAAAAACTAATTTTATGATTAGAATTCAAACTGTTGTAATATCAAGCATCGATTTTCGTACTTATACGTGACTTAAAAACTGCACATTGCGATTCCTATTCACGCGATCTAAAAGTTATACATCATGATTTATATTTAAGCGATTTAAAAATCCATTGTCGCAATCAGTGTTTTCGCATTTTTGAAGCCCAATATCTCTATTCATTATTCACGTGATTTTAAAAACCAATATCACGATCCACAATCATGCGATTTTAAAATTCAATATCGTGATTCGTGTAAAAAGTTAGTTTTACTTAAATTAGTTTCTATAAAGGTGTGATATTCTAGGTAATTTCATAATAAATGTACGTTAAAAAATTGCGTTAAATAGGAAGCATGCATGGTGTATAAATTGTTATCGTGATATCGATTTTCTCCACATGAAATTTTCAGGATTTCCCCCTGGTCATCATAATCACCCCTGGCTTATAAATAAAGGCAATTCAATGATTTTTTTAACGGCAGGCTCTGAACTTATCGTTCTTCGTCATGGAAAGTGCTGGAAGCGTTGCTCCTTTTGCGTCGCCTGGTGAGCACCATGTGATCAGAGTCACAGAAGCGAGCAACATTACCCTCCCCATATTCACACATCACACAACTAAGAATAACACACATAGAGAAAAATCCATGCAGGATTCTCACCCGCAATCAATGGCTTAGCAATCAGGCAAACTTACCACTCGGCAACCTAAAGTTTCAAATTGTTATACATGTTGATATGCATATTCAAATTGCTCGAAAGAGCATTTAATATCCAAATGTTTGATTGCAAAGATAAATTTTAGATTGAAAATAAGATTTCCCTTTGTCTTATGCAGAGCAAATTGCGAAAACGTGAAAAATATTTATTTTCAAATAATATTAAAAGACAGTTCCATGTAAAAATTTCCCTTTTATAAAAGCTATGGCTATAACTTAATAGTCCCAAACTCTTCAATGCCACTCAACTCAATTGATTTAAAAAGCTGTGTTGACTATTGAGATATTTTACTTAAAACATATACTGAAATAAAGAAAAACACTAAATAACTGCAGCAAAGATAAAAGTAAATATCTTTGATTTAAAATTTTATTTGGCATTTACTTTGACAATTTTGTCATATGGTAAAAAAAATCCTCTCTGTCTCTTAATGAAGATCTTTTATCGCAATTTAATAGCATTAAAAACTATTTTGACTATCATAATACATTATATCTCTTTTTAATGTCCTTCTTTATATTTGATTAATTTATATATTACTTAAAATATTTTTATTTTAAATCCAATGCTTCTCAAGTACCGTTAATATGAGAATCACGTTTAAAGCGTAATTTTCAATGCTTTCCTGTTTGAAATACGCGCATGGTACGGGTAATAATATCGCACAAAATACCGCTGGCTGTGACGTAATTGATCCAATAAATTATTAATATTTTAAAATTTGGTTGCTTAGTAACCATAATTCTCTCGGTGCCATTCTAAAGATAGCAACTTTGTGCCTATACACAACTAATAATTACTTGAAAGAAAAAATCATTACCTTGAATATTAATTCCTCGAAAGCATGAAGTTGATAAGGTTCTAAAAGATTACAAAGGCAATGTAAATAATCGTGAAGTAAAAGTTTTTAAAGAAATTGTGAAGCTGCAAATTAAAATTAATCAAAAAATGCTCGCTGTAATATTTTTAACATCAATACAAAAAAGGATATTCTAGTTCCCGGGTTTTTTTCTTAGCTATGCAGCTACAAATTAAAGTTCAGAATTTAATCTTTTCTTTTTTCCGTACATTAGACCTCCTCTCCCGAGTGTTAATTAATAAAAAAATCGCACTTGCAAAAAAAAATGCAAATTGAGCCGAGTAGTAAAACAACTATATCATTTTCAAAAAAGAAAAAATATTAATGCAAACAAAAAATACTCCAGAACATAAATATTTATTTATAATTTCATTAAATTACTTATTCTACCTATTCTATTTATTTCGTTATTCTTCTTTATTTAAATGTAATAGATTTTATTTTATTTCATAACAGCGTTGAACGGATGACCCAATTCTGAGTTTACGACTATCAATGTTCAACTCCATAATCTTATAATTTTGAAGACAACCCAGAAGACAATAGAGCACCTGGATCAAGCATTGGGTAAAAGTAGACTTTGAGAAGGATTTTCGATGGAACTAAGTGGCATTCACGTTACATAGAGAGGAGAACCACGATAACTTCCCACGGTTAAACCGACGGGGAGAGCATTCTAGAGATCATCTGTAACTGAGGATATTACACGTCTGCAGTGTTGTCGGTGTGACCTAGAAGCATAATTCGTATCAGCCACGAACCCAAGTCACCTCATTAGGAGGCGAACGTTCAATAACCTGATCCTCCGGGGTAAAAGTAATAGATTGAGCATATTCAAAAACATTAATAAGTAAGTAAATTGAAAAGCTAGATTAAATTCATTTGGGAAGCGTAGTGAAAAATTCTTGCATACAGTTATAAAATTCTATCATCTAAAAAAAATTTAAAGTAAAAAAATATTTTTAATACTTATTTCTTATTTTATTTCATGAGAATCGAAAAATATCAAATTGTAAGGTAAACAAATTTTGCGCAAGTTTAAATGATTTCAAATGATAAGGCATGTGTATAGGAGTTTGATCGAGATCGAATTGTGGCCTACCGGGATTGCGGTACATCATAACAAAGTATTGCTGCGTTGGTCGAGATTCCATGACTGTTAGCAGAATACGGAACCGATGGGTTCATAACGGTTATATGGAACGCCGTGCAGGAAATTTTACCTTTTAATGCAATTGAATAACATAGATATTGACAGCTACTGTGCACCAAATAGTGAAAAAGAGCACATGTCATATCATTCCATAACTGATGTTTCTAAGAGAGTGTTATTGATATATGAACTTTAATTTTTCCAACTCATTTAAACTACCCCTTAGTTGTCCATGCGTTTAAGTGAAATTAATAGATTAAAAAGAATTGAATAAATTAACAAGAATATTAAAGGGTTCATTCTTTTGATAGATGAAAGTGAAAAGTAGAAAAGAATATTAAAGAGTTAAATCTGCCGATCGCTCTCCTGACTAAACTAATGGGACCATAATTTTGAACTTGGGGCTATCCTTTATTTTTTTATAGTCCATTTTTTTTCTTTATTCAGATAAAGTACGTTTTGTGACAGACTCCGTTACCTAATTAATAGTTAGCATACTTGAGGTCAGACCTTTAAACCATAAAGACTTTGTTCGTTAAAATCTGATCATTTGAATGAAAGTTATTTGTGATGTTATCTTTTTTTGTTTTTTTGTTTACTGTGTTCAAGGTACCTTTAGTGCAGTTGGGGGGTTATCACAAATTAAACATGATTGAGAAAATGAGCCATCTTTTACACGTTAAATGTTAGTGAAAAAAAATGAACAAAGATGAAGTTGGCCCATCGTTCAAATTCGAATGAACTCAAGGTAATGCAATTAAAACAGAATCATAAGTTAAGTATAGTTTGACAAACAAAGAAATTACTATTCTTTACCCGAAAAAGAAAATCTCCTAATGGGGTTACTTTTAATAAAAGAATACATGTTTGATTCTACAAAGAGAAAAATATTTCTAAGAACAGAAAATGACAGGGGTAGAAAAGTGTACTTTTTCACTAAAATTGTTTAATTAGCCTCGATATTCTGCACACAAACTTTGCACCAAACAAAGTAATTTGCTTATAATCAGAAGTAGAAGAATTATTTTTAATTTTGCTATTGTTTTAGTTATAGGATATATAATAATATGATTGTCTTATACATTAAAATATTTAACAAATGAGTGAATCAAAAATAAAAAGAAATCTAAGTAATGGTTTTTTATTAAGCTGTCTCTGAAGTGATAATTTTTATTATTATTGGTTTTTAAGAATCTTTTATTCAGACCCAAATAAAGTTTCCAAAAGGGAAAAAAAATAGATCTGACTAACCTGAATACTTCAAAGCTATCAGAGATTTAGATTCTTTTTTGTGTGCAAATTTGCTTTCTATCTATGTTTTTAATTTATTTATCAATGTTTAAGCATTTATCAATAAATGTAATACGCACCAATAAATATTAAGCGTATTACGTTTATTAATAACTAGTTATGATTAGTTGCTTAAGACATTTAGTGGATATGTTGTAAGCATTGCATACATTACCTGTTATTGATAGGCAAAGAATAAAACCAGAGAATTATTAATTACTTTGCTTATAGATGTAATATGGTACGTACGATAGCCTGGTATAGTGAAAGAAAAATTAAAAAGAGCACATTATTGATTCTTGGCTTTCGCTTGTTGATATATCGACTAAAAAAATTATTTTCTTAAATCAATAAATAAAATTTTCATAAGTCACAAATAATGAAATATAATAAATCATAATTACATTAACATAAAGAAGGAAATTCATTAATAGCTCTTTTTCATTTATCTTTGCATACTATGTTTACACGAGAATAAAAAGTCCTGGTAAGCTAACAGTACTGCAGTGATATTTCTGGAAGAAAAAAAATAATAATTCTGGTTAGTAAAACCAAAATGTACGATAATGTACGATAACTATTCAATTGTTAATTTTTCCGTTCCAACTGCAACGATTTATCAAAATTCTAATTTTAAAAACCATAGTTTTAATACCACACCTTTAGTAAAAAATACAAAACTGAAAAGTAAATTTAACTGAATAAATTTTTTTTATGCCATGCTCTAAGGCAGGGGTGTCAAACTCGTGGCCCGGGGGCCGCTTGCGGCCCGAGATGAACATCTTTGCGGCCCAGTCAATATATCCGACGCAGAGTAAAAATAAAATAGAAATGTGAATTAAAAAGGAAGGTAACTAGCATATGAAATTAAAATATACTTTATTTATTAACTATACGAATCATTTTAAATTGTACGAGCGAAAATGTAAAATTATAATTGGTTTGCGGCACCTGCCATTCCATCGTATCAAAAATACGCAGAGAAAATTCCAAATCTTAAAGCAGAATTTGAAATAACGTTTAAAAATTTTAATTCTTAGGAAGACAAATTTTGTTTGTTTTCTTCGATTTTCTCAATAAATATAGACTCAGCACCCAGTAATATGCAAATGGAAGTGATTGAGATGCAGTGCGACTCAAATTTGAAGGCAAAATTCATTGAAGTGGGTGTGCCTGAATTTTACAAATATTTACCGGCAAGGTTTGAAAATTCTCGAAAATTCGCAAATGAAATTATTTCCATGTTTGGAAGTATTTATCAGTGCAAGCAATTATTTTCTGCTATGAATGGAAATAAATCTCCTGTCCGAAACCGTATTAATAACGCTATCGTTGGGTCAATTTTGAAAGTAGTCTCGGCCAATAAAATTTCTCCCGAAATAGGAAAGATAGTAGCAGAGAAGAGATGTCAAATATCAAACAATAATTT
>NC_092207.1:89880358-89925565 GCF_043381705.1 Parasteatoda tepidariorum
GCGTACAATTTAATGAAAAAAGAATTATTAATTACTTTGCTTATATATGTAGTAAGGTATGTACGATAGCCTGGTTTAGTGAAAGAAAAAGAAAAAAAGCACATTATTGATTCTTGGCTTTCACTTGTTGATATGTCTACTAAATAAAAATAATATTTTCTTAAATCAATAAATAAAATTTTTATAAGTCACAAATTAAGAAATATAATAAATCATAATTACATTAACATAAGGAAGGAAATTCATAAATAGTTATTTTTCATTTAACATTGTATACTATGTTTACACAGGAATAAAACTTCCTGGTAAACTAACAGTACAGCAATGATATTTCTGGTAAAATAAATAAATAATATTTCTGGTTAATGAAACCAAACTGTACGATAACTATTCAATTGATAATTTTTCCGTTCAAACTGCAACGATCAAAATTCTATTTTTCAAAACCATACTTTTTAATACCACAACTTTAGTAAAAAATACAAAACTCAAAAGCAAATTTAACTGAATAAATTATTTTTATGCCAGGCTCTAAGGTTTCATGATAAAATCACCAAATTATACCACATTTACCAAATTTTATCTAACATATTTTATTGTTACAATATAATCTATAAATCAAACTTTCAAATAAATTAAAATTTCGCGATGTCTATTACATTAGCATGGATTATGATTTAGTATAGTTAACCGATATAGTTATAGTTGTTTGATAGTAAACATTTGAATAGTGCATATCAGAATTTTTATTCCATGACATGTTCTGGTAAAAATTGAGTTTACGGTAAAAAGTACTGATACCCTGAATGCCGGTACTCTTGACTGCAATTTGATCTGGAATTTTTTGCAGTGTATGAAAATGACTTATAAAAAACCCCAAATGAACACATTTCCTATTAGAGACAATCTTAATATATATCCTTTAATATATCTCCCGATGCTATGAACTATTATAATATTTTCACTTCCACCCTATCAACAAGCATTGCCTACTGAAACTATATCCTCATAAGTTTGAATTTCTTTTGGATTAATTATCAAGTTCTTTCGAATCCTAATGTGTGTTTTTTTTTAATCTGAAAATATATCATACAATTCTACTCCTTCAGAAATTAAATGATTCAGAAATCTTTTTTTTCAATCTGACAGGAAATCTCTTTTTCACTGGAGATTCAAGAAATGTTTCTTAAAATTATTTAAAACAATATCTAAGACTCGATGCTTAAATTTTTTTTTAAAAATTCTTCAGAAATCAGGAAAAACATTTTAGATAGTATTTTGTGAAATCAAGGATCCCCAAAAAATGTAATCGGTTAAATTGATTTTTTCTCACTATCAGTTTAACAAATATGTAGGGAATTTAGAATTTTCCATAATGTTATTCTTCATGTTGAAACGTTTGTGTAATTGAAGTTGGTGAGAGCGAGGTTTGACTGGAAGTAAAAACAGGAAATATTTCGATGAAGATGCCTTCACTAAAACATTATAAAAAGTAAAAGACTTTTAAAAAGCGTCATATACACAAAAATATAAAAGAACTGTTATGATTCTTCAAGGAATATTACTGCAGAAAAGATTTGTTTCGTGTCACTTATAACAGAGATTTCTTGGCGAAAAGTTACGATTTTATCACCGCTTTCTTTATATTTCTTTCTTTCTATGTTAGTTACATTTTCACCGAACAACAGCTTGGACAGAATTTATTGCCCTATTTCAGTTCACTTCATTTCCCTCGTAGACATCATCAGATAGCTTTCTCTCCAAAAATTATGTATTATCAAAAAAAAGAAAAGAGAAGTATCTTAGATAAAATACCAAAAAGGCACTATTGTTTAAATTAAAAAAAAAAAAATTCTCTTAAGCTTTTAAAAGTGACTATTTTATCAACAGTACNATCAAAAAAAAAGAAAGAGAAGTATCTTAGATAAAATACCAAAAAGGCACTATTGTTTAAATTAAAAAAAAAAAAATTCTCTTAAGCTTTTAAAAGTGACTATTTTATCAACAGTACTCCAATCGCTACCTAAATAATATTTTTTACTTAATATTACTAACTGTGAAAATTATGCTTGCTTTTACTTTTATTTCACATGTATTTTCCACAAATAGAAATAAAAATTTTACCAATTTATTGAGCATAAAAAAATTAAAATGACATTTTAAAAGTTATTCATCTCCGAAGGTTTACTGATCTTTTGAAACACGCACATTGTTTGTTTTGTAACATCAGAGATATTAATTGATAAGAAAAAATTATTTTATATTTGAGATAAAAAAACATAAGTAAGGTCAATTTTTCATTAAAAATTAAGGAACATTTTTAACTATAATATCTCGCAAACCAGCTGCTACTTGAATATGGTGCAAAGTTAATCGATATAATCGTGTAGATAAACCATACGTGAATGGAGTTGCGAAATAAACTGGCTCAGCTTAAGCAAAAACATAATTACCTTTTAGCACTTTGCAACATTTCATGATGTTATATAGAAAAAGGTACTTATGGAATAACTGATTTTTCTTAGAGAGTATATTTTATTATTGATATACGCACTTTGCACTGGTATACGCATACACTGGTATTTGCATTGATATACGCACTATTGATTTCCCACGTATTCAAACTACCCCTTTATATGTGCATAAAAATTAATGGCTCCATTAAAAAAATTTATAGTTAATCATTTGCACCATGTCTGCTCTGCACTCTCAAGTAAGTCTGCACAATATTGTGCCATACCACTGTGGGCCAGAAAACCATGATCTTTGGCCTAAAGTCAAAAATTATATTTTCAACTAAAATATGTGTAGGCAGTTTTAATATTGCCCAAATTAAGTATTCATAATCATTCCAAACATTACAATTTACTTTATGGACCGACGAGCGTACAATTTAATGAAAAATATGTTTAAAAAGAATTTTCAATGCAATTGTTAGTTTTTTTGTTTCAGAAATACATATAGAAATTTCACCTTACTGTTACATTTTTATCAGAGTAATTAGTCTGAAATTATAGTACAATTTTTTAATTTGTTGGATTAGTTAATACTCTTGACAAACTTAAAGTTTATGTCTTATCATTTGACATTTTACAATGCTTGAAAGACTTTCGAAACTTAGTTCCAAAAAGTTCTACTAGGTAATTAGCTAAACTTTTTTGTTGCTCTCTTCTTTGATGTTTCTTCTTTCGAAAAAACCTGCACCATTTTGCCCGTATTGAGAAGGTGGACTAAATATACCGAAAAACAAAAATTATGTTTTTTTCTTCATGTTTTCGCTTTATTTTGTAACATTACTTCGAAAATATAATTTGCTTTTCATTTTTAATAAAAATTGCGAAAATTATTATATTTTCATTGCTGTATTTAATTATTTAAACTTACTATATTATTTTTTATTTTTGCTAACCATATTTCAGCCACCATTTTGTTTTTTGGGGTATTTTTAGTGTATTTCAATATTTCAACTATGAATTCAATTTACCTGCACATAAAAACCCCTAAATAAAAAACCCCAAATTTTGAAACAAATTTTATGGAAATACTAATTTTGGCCATGAAACCTTGATGCTGGCCCACTGTGCATACAAACCTGTATATTTTTATAGTATAAATTGAATCATGTTTTCACTCAAGTTGAGGCATATACTGTAAAAAAAAATAAAAAGGTCTCTCTAAATTGTGCGAAAATGTATGAAAATAGCTTTGAAACAAATAATAATTGAATTTGAAAACAAAACCCGAAATTGAAGAAGCATGTACTCATTTTTGATCAAAATGCATAGAGATTGTTTATTTTGTAATGTGGAGGATAGAAATATGTGAGAGAGATTCTCAGAGGCTGCCGAGAGCTTCGAACTAAGGACTCGCTGCTGTAGTTCAATTTATTCCAGGGAGAGTTAGGAACCTTTAAATAACTGCCGCCGCAATGGCACACATTAACACTCTAATTTCCAACTTTAATGGTACATGTGGCTGCCATTTGGACAATGTGATCCCAACAGCTTAGTCAGGAGATTGATAATTTTAAAATCTCTTTTCGCCTATTTCATTATATCTTAATAAACTTTTGAGCGAATAGAACGTATTTCTTGATGTCTCATTGCGGGGGCATCTATACAAGACTTTTTATATCTCCCTGGACTGAAACGTACAATTACGATGTTTAGAGCATTTCTTCCTCCACATCATAAAATCCACGATATATATGCATTTTGCTCAAAAATGAGTTCACGATGTTTCAATGTGATTTTTCAATATATAAGGGTTTTCGATTATAATTTTTTACGAACTATTTTGAGACATTTTTCTTCAATTTTGCGAAACCTTTTTGTTATAATTTTAAAAACCTGTAATCAAGTTCTCGATGATTTACTTGCACGATTATGTTGTAATTCACTTGATACTGCACGAAAATGCAGAAAACTCACATCATTGAGTGTTTTCATAAGCAGAAATTTAAAAATATTTTTTTTTTAAAAATTAGTTACGTAACTCTGTAGCAATAAGGGAAGAAGTTTGCCTTTCATAAGAACGTAACCATAAGTTACCTTTCCAATGCGTAATCATTTAATCATATAGTCATTGGGTATTTTTCAGCGTTTGCATAATATTGTTTAAAATTGTTGCTACCTCAGTAACGTGAGAAATTGTAACAATAATAAAGTTTTTTTTATTAAATTCATTACACATAGTATTCTTCAGCTTGAACTGAAACACGAACATATCAAATTTGTCACAAAATTTGAACAACATTTTGAAATAATTCTGGTAAAATTGTGGTACTCTATGGTAATGACGTTTTTGATCAAAGCAAAACCATAATTCCGGTAATAAGAAACAAACTACATGGTATTCAAACCATTAATTTGGAAATTTTTTGGTTCGTAGGGTAAACGTTTACCAGATATTTTTTCTTTTAATTATAGTTCTCATTGCCACACATTCAGTAAAGAATACAACTGAAAAGTAAATTTAACCGAAATGTAAAGTAGCGGTTCCCAAATGGTGTTTTGCGGAACCCTGGGACACCGTGGAGAGGTCACAAGGGTTCCGTAAGTAAAGGCTTCTTTTTTAACTAGTAATGATTTTTTGAAGCCTGTAATAGATTTGTATCCAATCAATAATCCATTATTTATTTGTTATGAAAGTTATTTTTATGAAATTATTTATGTAAAATTGCAATAAAATTGAAATAGCAGATTTGAAGAAAAAAAATTATTTTTGCAATAACAATATATTGAATAAATTGTTAAATTATATGCATTTGCAAATTATTGTAACAGTATTTTTCCTCACACTTTGAAATTCAAAATGATAGCCGAAATAGCCGAATAAAATAGTCGAATTCGAGAATAAAGAAATTTTTTCTCGTATACCCTTTCTCACAATTTATAACAGTTCCTCTTTTTTCAAAAATTATAATTCAGCTTATTTTATTCAATCTCAACTTAAATGGCAGAAACTACTGGACTTTAATAATACAGCAAAAAAACGTAGCTTCTGCAGGTTTGTGAATTCAGCAGCCAAACTTAAAATCTATTATTAAGATTTTATGATGAAACACTAAAGCATTTCACATTAAATGTTTCTTAATTAACTTGAAGCTTTTTTTTGTTTGCATATTGACAACTACTATTGAACGCTTTTAAAAGTCAGAGTTCCACTAAAAGAAGTTGGAAAAAATTGGAAACCACTGATCTGAGGTATCATCATAAAATTATCAAATTTTACTACATTTACCAAAATTCATCACACATTATAAAAACCATATTTTATTGTTAATTTTACCAAAATCATATATTTAACCGAGCTTTTTGAATTGCCCATAAAACCGACAACAAGGTTAATTTCATCATACTTTAACAGTTTTGACCATGTCATTTTCTAATTATTGTAGTTTGTCCAATTTCCATGTTGATACCAAAAACTGATATTCAAATTTATTTCAAATTTTTATGCAATCTTTGAAAAATTGTCTAAAACACTTTATAGATTTATTTTTTTAAAAAAATCATTTTGATTTAGAGGGGGGATTCCCGAATAAAAGTCTCGTTTGTTCATCAAAACATCAAAAAACATCAAAAAGTACTCTTTACTTACTTAAAATTTATTCATAATTTCTTTCATATATTATCAACATCTCTTTACATTGAACAATAACAATAAAAATACAATGAACAATAGCGATAATCGAGTGATATAACAATAATCGAAAGATAATTCTGAAATTTTTAAACAGAATTGATTTACTCGCCCTTCACAAATACTTTATACTTAAGGAAATAAGTGAGATACCTCTACCAATAACTAGAATATTTAGGGATAAAAATACATTAAATTTATGTTATAACAGCTTTTTATGAAAAATAATTTGGGAAACACCCGAATAAAACCATAACTTCTGTGAATTAATTTTGCTGAGTCTCTTTCTAATAAATTAAATAAATGTTAACGTTTTTACTCATTGCTTCGAAGTTAAAAAAAATGTTTGTTGAATTAATAATGACAGTATGCCACTTTGTATAAGTATGGGCGTGGTGCAACTATTTATAAACACTGTTTTTAAATTCAAGAGCAAGAAATCACCAAAAAACAATGACATTTTATGACGTGACGTCATCTACGAATGACTGTATTTGTCAATCCAAGCTATAAGGAGAATATTGCTTTTAGTAACTCTGTCTATGCATTCATATTTAGTGGTTTTGAAACATTATTTACATTGATAAGAATGCTTCATAATTTCGAGGCTTAATCAGTAACATCTTTGAAATGTATTTTGCAAATGGTTTATTTTTCTTAAATTATTTTTTTTTTTCATTTTTTTTAATTATTTAGTTATAGAAAATACTCTACATTTTTATTTACTATCATTAATTTCAGTAATTCTATGACCTATGTTTCATCATATGGGACAATTTACATTATTTTATCATTGCGAATAGTGATTACGACCTTGTAATTTTAGACTGCTAAAGACAGAAAATCACGTTTCATTTATAGCGTGAAGGATGAAGAGAAAAACTCTCGATCACGTATATGTGATCACGGTGATGAAGGGGTCAGAGTCTCAGTCGCTCAGAAATAGAGCATTCACTTACAAATGTGGTAAGCCAAGTCCGAATCCCAGTGGTGGCTGGATGTTACAAATTCTGCTCTGGGATCGCACCGATCACAGTGCAGAATCAAAATATCCCCAGTAATATACGGATCATGGGTTGGAATCCCCTTTCCGTCGGGCAAACCATGGGAGGTTTTCGTGGTCCATGTAACGCAAATGAGGGTTAGTTCCATCGAAAAATCCTCCACGAAAGCTAATTTATCCCAATGCTTGATCCAGGAGGTTGCAGTTTTACAAGATTACTGAGTTGAACAATGATAGTCGTTAACTCAGAATCGCGTCAGCTGTTCAAAGCTGGTTATAAAAGGAAATGAAAGGATTAAATATTAGTTTGTTAACCCTAAGGTGTGAACTTTTCTCAGCTTAATTTTTGACAGTTATTCAAAAGATATTTATTTAAATGGAGATTTCAAAACACTCTATATATTCTTCAAAGCATCCTGTAATAAATTAGGTTTTATTACTCTCTTGAACATTAAACATAATTTATTTAAAAAAATCACGAAATTAAAAAAAATCAAAGATACGGATTATTTTATTAGATTAATGAATCAGCTTTATATTAAAAAATAACATAAATTTAATAACAACAAATCTTTAACAGGACTGTAAGCATGTCATTCTGAATTAACCACATTTAGTT
Organism: Parasteatoda tepidariorum; assembly: GCF_043381705.1. Lineage (NCBI taxonomy): Eukaryota > Metazoa > Arthropoda > Arachnida > Araneae > Theridiidae > Parasteatoda > Parasteatoda tepidariorum. Next base: position 89,888,125 of record NC_092207.1, read on the forward strand.
TTAGCATTGCAAAAAAAGGAAAGAGAAAATAAAAAGTATATCAAGCATGCCTGTTTCTAACAATAATAAGAAATCTTTTAGAAAAAAAAAGTCTTTTTTATTCGTTACAGGCAGAATTTTGAAATAAATATTTCCCTGCACAAAAACTTTTGTGGAAAATTATGCATTTTAGTGATAAAGTTCAAATAAAAATATTTCAGAAAGGACGAAATGCATTAACTTGTTTACCTTTTCATGAAATAAATATGTTTGGAATTTTGTTTCCATTTATCAAAGCATATCCATAGCAAAAAGAATTTTAAATTCATTGCTTATTTAATTCACTACAAAATAAGCTTTTGGTTTCATACATATTTTACAATCATTACTTCTAACGAATTGGACAATATTTCAATACATAAATAGAAATTATGTAATATTCGAAAACTGCTTCTATTATACCCAGTGTTAATGAATCTAAAATATCTTCCACAAAACGTTTAATGATTTTTCAAAGAAGTCGTACTAAGAAACTGAGTATTTGAAGTAGGAAGTTTAGCCTCATTAATTTTATTCTCCCGATTTTCTGTCTACTTATTACTTACTCTTTCATTAAAATTTGAAAGCTTTAATCGAAATATTTTTTCTTAACAACATGCTCTCAAAACAGCGTTGCCAAAGTTTTACCCGGTTGCGGGCACACATATATTTTTTACTCAATTGCGGACGTACATTCATCTAATCTATGTGCCTATAACAACTTGAAAACATGTATTGAAAAACGCTTATTTCAAACCAAAAAATTTAATTTTATCAAAGTTAATATTCAAATTGAAGGATAGCATTATTTAGTTTTTATCAAGAGATGCAGTAATTGACACTAAATTAAACAAAAAGTATAAGTAACTAAACTTAAAAACTAATAATTGAATTAATTCTTAGAGCTTTTAAGCTTTACCTAAAATCTGCACTTTACCTATTTTAAAACATGTTATATTTTATTTTATTTTTTAAATTTGAAATCTTCTGAGGCATTTCATACTTGTGTTCAGAAAGAAGTTTTTAATAATCTTAATTTTTTTACGAACTAACTTAAGACTTGTGTTTTTCCAATTTTTAATATTAAACAATAAATTTTTAACTTCAAATTATAAAGAATTACTGAATTGGAGATTGGTCGTTATCTTGTTCAGGTCAAAATTACTATCTGGGAATGAATAAATGAATGTATGCCTTTTAAAGCGGGCTATGATGTGTGTGCGTTGATTAAAACATTTTATTAGCCATAGATGGTGCCACTGAAAAACAAGAATGTACTTTCTGCAATAAATACGCTTAGTTTCACCAAGCAGGCTTGCTGGTATTTGGCAAGTGACTTAGGAGAAAAAACAAAAACAAGGTTTATAAAAAGTTGAATGTTGACAATAGATTCACAGCCATCTTTTCTATAGCCTTGAAATCCAAACCTGCTACCTCATGTGGACAATAAATACACAGCCATCTTTACTATAGCAAGTTGCTTAGAATTATTTTCACTTTCTTCTCAGTTAAACAAGCAAGGTGCTTGCTTTACAATATCAGTCACCCCAGAAACTCTTTATACAAACTGCTTATATTTTTTAATTTTACTGTAATTTCACTATGAATGGGATATGGGTCTTCTGCGCTGCCCAGGTGCCCAGCTTTTGTTAAATAAAGTAAGTAAGTAACTAACCAAATACATTTTCTTTATTGGCCAAAATATGTTTTACGACTTAAATAGTTTTTCTGACTAACATTATTCAGTTTAGTGAAATCTAATATAGTGGAATTACGATTTAATGCAATTACAGTTTTATATCTGAAGGAGAGCAAAACATTTCAGTTTGTGCACATTTCGAATTGTTTTTGGAATGATACAATAGTTTATTGTTTTGTCACTGTCTTGAATTTTTGATTTACAATTAAAAGAGAAAAAACTAATCTCAAACAGTAAAATTATTATTTTTTGCATCCACGTGCTCTTGCAACTGAAATTAAAAAAAATAAAAAAACACTTCTGACCTTTTTATTTAAAAAAAATCGAATTGGTTTTGGGATTTTGAAATTTTATTTATTCCTTCTTTTTCACATAATCCAGAAAGATAAATAGAAAATTTCTATTTTTTCCCCTTATTTTAGAAGCGGAGATATCCAAACATTATAAACCTTTCTAGGGAACATTTTAAAATGTAAACATTCAGCTTTCATTTTAAAAAAGAAATTTGATTATTTTGACTTGGGGGGACGATATTAATATTTATTTAGACTAATATAAAGAGGTTCTTGTTTACATTTTTTCCGGCTTAGTTTTCCTTCAGTGTTTCCTCTCTTGCATGTTGATGTGTGCGAAATCAGGCTACCCTGGTTCAATTGCATCTTTCGTTTTTTTTATGCTTTCGATTTTTAGTTTTTTTCTTTCGATTTGAATCTTTCAAATTTATATTTTATTACAAAAGATTAAAAATACGAAAGAGAAAAATAAAATAATTATAACAAAAATAACTCATTTTAGTTTTATTTTCTTTATTGTTGAATTGGTAAATCTAAATATATTTAGTAAGGAGTAAAATTTTCTAAAGCAAATTTAGCTTAAAAATGAGCTAATTTTTGAGCTAATGAGGTAATTACGTTGAATATGTAGTTTTAGCAGTAGAATTTTGATCTTTTCAAGTCAGCTGCTCTTATACCTAAAGATAAGCAAAGTTCTTTTTTTTCACAATAGTTTCCTTTTCTTTTTTTTTTTTTTTTTTACAAACAAATATTTGTTATTTCATTTGAACTCCATTACCATGTTATCTTGCCACTAATCGGTAATCTCTCCCACTGTAGCTGGTCGGATTTTAAAAAAGCGTAGTTATTTAAACAATATAAGCAGTTATGATTAATTGAAATAAAGTATAAAAAGTATTAAAGTAGGAAAACTGAAGTATTAAAAAAGAATATGGCGCAAATAATAAGCTGCGTAATCTGCGTAAGCAATTTTGAGGGTGGATGAGCAATAGAAAGCGGTGGCGGTATCCCTAGGGAATTTTTTTTTAAAAAAACTGATTTATATTTAAAAAAATATGATTTTGTGCCACTTCACTAAAAATTCAGAAATTTAGTAATTCTTAAGAATCGTAGTGAATCAGGGGATAAAGCGTTTGACTCTCGATGACGGTATACAGGTTCAAATTTCAGAGGTGGTTGGTTGATACAAATTCTGCTCCCGGCTAGCATCGACCACATCATGAAATATCCTCAGTAGTAAATGAATCATGCGTTGGAATCCTTTTGCGGTCGGGCTAAAAGAGGGAGTTTTTCGTAGTTTTCCGCAATATATAACTCAAATGCGAGTTAGTTCTATCAAACAGTTTCCCAAAAAAAGCGAATTTCACCCAATGTTTGATCTAGGAGTACCCTTGTCTTCTGGGTTGGGTACAAACACGTAATGTACGAGTTGGGTAAATTATAAGGCTACGGAGCTGAACATTAATGGTCGTAAACTTAAAATTGGGTTGTTCTACGCCAGGTATAAAATTAAATGCAAAATTAAAAATAAAATTCTTGATTAAACAAACAAGATGAATAATCCATAACATTCATCATTAATAATAGTAATCGTTATTTATATATCTATATATATGTTTACATCGATTACTATTAATAGTAATCGTTAATAGTTAATAATTAATAATAATCGTTAGGAAATATACTTCATAATTGCGCAGACACTAACAAACATATTTAATTTTTTCCGCTGTACCGAACTATCAACAATGATGTATCAGCAATGTGATATTTGATATTATATCCATTTAGTTGTGGGAAAACATTACTACAAATTAAAAATATAATATTAAAAAATTTTCAATTCATTGAATAAACATTCTTTAACAGAGAGTAAACACATTGGAAGCAATAATCGATAACTTATTAACGTATCAAACTATCAAAAATGAGAAATTTTTTTCCTGAAGAAAAAAAGATGCATTGTCTATTTTGGGAACAAAACAGCATACACCAATGCATTTTCTTATTTTTTTTCTCGAATTCTTCCACCGACTCATACTTTCCCTCACCCTTCACTAACACCTTCAACCGCAGTATTCCGTATGGAAGCACTTGTCGAATAACAAAGATGTAAGTGTAGTTGAGTCGAGTTGAAAAGTTCTGCAGAATCGATACGCGTCGTCTGCTCTTTCTTATCCATGTTTTCACCATTTGCTACGAGGCGTGTTCTGCCGATAACGGGACAATAGAATTTCTAGAAACTTCTCTTCATCGTTGTTTCTCTCTCTGTTTATTTGGAAGTGAATATTTCCGGCACGAAAAATCCGTTTGAGGAAGACGTGTTTTGGAAGAAAACAGGCGCTAATAGGCGGAATAAAATGTTCCCGTATCAAAGTGTTAAATGAACGTATTTTGGTTCATCCAGAAAAATAATGAACCAGTAGTCATTATTTTACAAAAGTCAATATAACTGTGTTAGTTTAATTACTAAAAGATCTTTTATAATATTTACATTAGATATTTTGCTGGAAATACTGTTTATTTTTCCAACTACTTTAGCTCAATGGATACTTTCTTATATTCAGTTGTAATTCAATATCTGTATGTAGTGAGCAATTTTGTAAAACATTTTTACGTAGAATAACAAAGACAAAAATACCATTTATTCTCTTTTATAGTCCCGCAGTAGACTGATCGTAAAGACACGGTTGCGAGTAGAACACTGAAATCAAGCATCACTGACTGCGGTCAGTAAGCGGGTGGGTGACCACTTTGGACAGCCTGCGTAGGGACCGAGGGTGCGTGGTAAAATGTTCCGCCGTAAATTGCTCGACTTTGCACAGGTCATTACGCTACCAAAGTAGGGGAGTCATCCCCTGCAGAGGATCGAAATTGCGATTGATTCATCACAAATTTCATTCCGAGTAAATGTTTTTGCAGTGTTTAGAAAACAATAAGATACTTGCAAATCGAGGAGAAGTGAAGTAATTATACCTAACAATGTGATTTAAAGCAGATTAAATTGGATACCTGTAAGTGAAGCCATGCGTGTGTGTCTAACCTGATTGGCTTCTGAATTGACAAATGCCACGGTTAGCCAAGGATGACGTTATTTGCAGGGATCCATTCGTAACTTGTAGAGTTACCTGGCAATGAGCTCTAGTTGAAAATTGAACACTCCTAGTCAGAGTACTGTTGGAATGGTTATTGACGAGAACTTCTATTTGGCGAAAGATTATATTTTTACAGCGGTCAGGAGCCATTGAAACTTCTAATGTCTAGAGAAATCGCACTCCAATTGAAATGCGACAACATTTTGCATGTCAAATTTCTATTTGGCTTTAAGATGACGATAAATTCTGCTTATAGCTGTCAAGAAATGATTTAAACTGACATGGTTGTCAAACATAGAGGTGGAATTTGATTTTATGCCCTTCAGAAAATCTAGTGGGAAGTTTGATTGACAATAAATTTTATTTCGCCTTAATATGACGATTAATTCTAATTTTCAATGAAATTTAAAAACTTTTGGTAAATTTGAATGAATGATTAGCTTCAATCAAATTTATGAGATTTACATACTAAAGAAAATAAGAAAAAAGGTCTCAAATTAGCTCCGAAAGGAAGAAATGTCGAACTTGAAAATCCCATGAATTCAAAATTGAAACAACATTATAAATTTCATAGTCTCAACGTGATGTGGATGGAGAAATGTGTGAAAAAAATGTTCGTTAGTTCACTGGCAGGATTGGAACCAAGAACCATCAGTTTCGTGTGGCTAGGATGCTCTAACCACCATAGTTGTACACCCAACTCCAGAGAGAGTTAAGAAGATTTGAATAGTGAAGGACGCAATGACATATCATGACATACTAATTTCCAATTTCAGTGGTACAAAGGTGTGAAATTTAGAAAGTATGGTGTCAATAGCTCAGTCAGGAGATCGGTAATTTTAATTCCATTTTTTGCTTATTGCGCTATATCTTAAATATATCTTAAGAAAGAATGGAACTCATGATGTGTTACTGCATATCATGATTGATGTATATCATGATGTGTTATTGTGGCACACTATATCAAGCTTCCTAACTAGAGTGTAGTGTGCAAAAAAAAAGAACCACCCTGAATAACTTTTGATCTAATGATCAGATTTTCACGTTTTGGGACTCAATCTTATTGGCTCGAGGGGGTGACCACAAATATGATTGTAAATAAGTGCAGCCGATATTTTAAGTTACGAAATCCGACAAAAAAACGTATTTTCTTTGAATAAACATACTTTTTTTTTCCAAGGATTCACTCTTCTGACCCCTAAAATATAAGGATAGCCGCAATCTGAGAAATATAGTCCCAATGGTTTTGTCAGGAGAGCGCTCCAAAGTTTGGAGGTCTTAAAGTAAATTTTACTTTTTACGTATTTCGCTATATCTCGAGAACATTTTAAGCGAATTGAAAACTTTTTGCTCACAATTATAAACTTTATTTATCCAAAGACCATGCAAAAAAATAACTTTTAGTAAATATTTATTAATTTTATTATTTTATTTAAGAATGGTCTCAAAAATTCTTAAAGAAAGGTATACAACTTTTTGCATCAGTTTAACGAATGTATTTTATATAGCAAAATACGAAATTTGGTCAAAATCCGTCGAATAGTTCCTGAGAAATCGATTTTTTTTTTTAAAAAGTCCGATACTTAAAATTTCTCTGTTTCGTTAATAAAGTGGTTCAATTTCTCAGGAACTATTTGACCGACTTGCCCAAATTTTGTATTTTTCTATACAAAACTAAATTCTTTAAAATGATGTAAGGAATTGATGTAAGGAATTGTAAAATAATAAAAATTTTGAGATAAAATGACGATAAACTTTGTTTGCATTACTTACACATTTCTAACTTATATTGTTATCAGGCACGGAGCAGTCTTGCTAATCGGGAAAGGGTCCAAATTTCGATAAGTATATTTCATTATTACAGACATGAAAGCGAGTTAATAAAAACATTGCAAAAATAGAAAGTGGCATGTATGGTTTGACTCAAAAATGGCCTAAATCGTCGCTATATTTCCTTTTAGGTTACAAATAAAAATTGAATAACACCAAGAAAGATTTTCTTCAAATTGAAGGCGTAATGCTTCAGGTCTTTTCTTAATAGCTTTAATATATCCAATAAAGTGTCGAATATTAGATAATTAAGAAAAATTAATATTAAATTACATTTCGGCTCATTGACCATACTAAATTGAAAGGGTGTAAAAATATAAAGTGCTTATACTGTCTTCTTGATTGATATTGAAACTGGGTATAATGCATCATACTTATGGTTATAACGCATTTCTAACCTCAATCATTTGGGTGGATAGCGTTTGAGTTGAAGGAACATTTTTAAAAACGTATTTAAAGTCTACGTACTTAAAAAGGGGGTTTTGTTGCTTGGAAAGAAAAATAAGAAAGAATATATTCTTAAAGCTTAATAATCAAAGTTTCGAAAAAAATGAAGATTAAAAATAACTTATATTTGGTCAGAGGATTTTTGACTGAAAATATTATTAATCAAAATCTAACTATATGGAAAAGTTGTTCGATGGTATAAAATTGAGAGAAAAATAATGAAAAATTAAAAGTCATTGAATTTCATTAAAGTCAAATAGTAGTTCTGTAAAAAATAAGCTATTTTCAAAATTTCAAATCGAATCAAATTCAAATCGAAGCAGAAAAACTGAACCAAAAAATGGACTTAGTTTTAATAAGAAAAATAAATTTTAATAAACTTAAAGAAAAAAATTCTGCAATATGCATAACTAAGAGTAATAAAAATTTAATGAATCAATTTACATTATAAAAAGAATTCCAATGAAAAAGGAAAAACATTTTTAAATATAGGTTAAAATATTGTAACCTCTCTTAACCAAAAAAAACAATGTTTTTCACTTCATCTATATACTGTTCAGGTGGAATCGCCCCACAATTTCCAGCAACACCCATCATTTTCTCTAAGATTGTTAATTCTTAAGCAAATCGCTTTTCGATAATTTGAATTAGATGGAAGAAAGCCTTATATTTCAAAAATTAAATTTCTTCTTAATAGCTAGAGAGGTAAAATTTTCTAAAGCATGAACAGTTGTAGCAAAAAGTATATATTTTAAGGGGGATTTGCCGCTTTAAATTTTAAAAAAAGGCTAAAATATCATTAAAAATTATAATTTTCAGTTTTTTAGTTTATTTAGCCCATTTTACTGTAATTATCGAAATTATGCTAAGCTTCCAGCTTTACTAAGGCTCTAGCTATACTACGCCTATATCCCCCCAAAACTTTTCTAAATGATATAAGATTTAGCCACAATTTTGATTTTTAAAAAAAACGGATGCTTTCCTATCAGAAGATATGTAGCGGTTAAATGTATGTTTTTTTTTCATTCTTCTAAATTAAATTTACGAATGCAAAATTACTGATAACAAAAGTATAAAGAGTGTCGTTCGCAAAAAATGGCAGGGCTGTTGGAAATAATGATTCATATTCGAAATTTAGGAGACAATTTAATGACATAAATCAGCTAAATTGCTGCCATCTCTTTTAATTTTTTGCAGCACAATGTGATAATGCTATTGTATAAAAACATAATACTTTGTTTGTAAACAAATGCTGTTGACTTTAGCATGGGTCTTCTTACGCGTTAACAAGTAAGAAATGTGCGTAAGCAATCTTTGGATTGACCAGGAAGGTTCTCCATTCATGACAGTGTCCCGCAGTGGACTGATCGTTAAGAAACGGTTCCCAGATGATCACCGAAGTCAAGCATCACTGGCTGCGGTCAGTGTGCGGTTGGGAGACCACTTGGATCAGTCAGCGTAGGGACCGAGGGTGTGCGGTATGGGTCCTCGTTAAACTGTTCTACCGTGAAGTGCTCGACTTCGTGTGCAGGTCGTTGGGATACCGAAGCGGGGGTGCCATCCCCTCTGCAGAGGACCAAAATTGTGATGGCTTGTCTTCAGATCATCCTCAGGGATGTTTCCCAGACCCTCGTCAATAGCCCATTGTGCAGCTCCAGTGCGGCTTAAATTAACTACAACAATCAACTACAACATTCAAGACAGTAAATAATAATTACTGCCGGCCAACTGAGTGAGTGGGAAGCTCGCCAGACAGCGAAACCAATGGTTGCGGGTTCGAATCTCGCTCAGGATATGGATGTTTCTCTCTCTCTGCTTGTCCTCTGTTGTTTGTATATGTGAATGAGGCCCACCCTAGGAACGGATATCGGTGGCAGTGTGGCGTGGGAAATGTTTCTCGCCTCCGTGACTTTGATCACAAGATGTTCACCAGATAACGCAAAATGAACAACACTTCCAACACTTTCGATGGTGAAGAACGATAAGTTAAAATGACTGTCGTTAAAAAAAAATTTTAAAAAACCATAATTACTTCTAAATCACTACTCATAAGTTTTATTTATTGAAAAAGTGCTTAGTTTAAGTCCTTGTAAGTAACAAAATCAGCAGATATTTTAAAAGAAAATTGTACAATTTATCATTTTGCTTCCGAAACTTAATGCTTTCCTTAATGCTTTCTCCGCCACCACAATTGAAGAAAAAAAGTACATTTTTAGTAGTAATTAAACTAAATCTTTTTTTAAATAGCTATAAAACTGAACATACTTTTCGCTTCTGAAATTTCCTGTTTGCCAGACCAGTTAGTTGAATGTAAAAGTTACTAACTCGGAACGAAGTTGAAAACAAAAAGAGAAAATTATCGCTTAAGTATCTTGGATTAGTGAAAATCATGTTTTAAAAAATAAAACATCCCTGAGGTGAAACTAGAACTAGATCCTACACCCATATTTTTTACATTCATATCATAAGAATTTCTCGAAGTTAACATACACTCCAATATTTTAACATTTCTAACTCAAAATGTGTGGCATTATTTGTTGCTAAATTATTATAAGCTTAAAATACAATTTTTTTCTTATATCAAAAACTAACATTTATAAAATTATCTACTTTCGAGGCTTAAATTATGAAAAAAAAATGCCAAAATTCCATTTTATTTTATTTTTATTTTTTATACGAAATAAGAATATGATGAACTGAAATTTTGAAATAAGGAAAAAAATACTGATAAAATGAAAGAAAAATGTTCGAACCAGGCAGAATATTTATGGGCTGTCACAGTTTCATTCTTCTTATACATTCGATAAAAGCTTCGTCAAATCTCATAAAATATGTATTGCATGAACTTCAACTTGATTTATGTTTATTAAAATTTAAATCGTCCCGAATATTTCATAGAATATTATTTTTATACTAAAAACTGGCAATATTCTCACCTTTAAGCGAATCCCTAGTACAGATAACTTCCAGTCAGTGGTATTATGAGGAAAACGTGTTAGTTATGAAGTATTCAGCTCTTGTGTGACACACAACTTTATCCGAAAAAGTTCCTTAAAAAAATATCTGAAACAGTATAAATTTAAACTTATCACCGAGTAAAGCCCTATATGAAAGGTTAGAAGAAATATACCTTATTTTTCAAGTTGTTCAGGACCAAGCCTTATTTTTCGAGCAGTTCAGTAAAAAAGAACATGAATTTATAGCGACTCGAACTTACGGTGTTCATCCGCTATGTTGATAGAGTGGAGTAATATCTCATTCGCCCGAAGAAAAAAAGTAATTTTCACTATCAAGCTGATTAACTGCTAACTTCTTAGCACCGCTAACTTCTTTAACCTCCCGCAGCTGACTTAACGTTGAGACACGGCCCCTAGCAGATCACCGAGGTCAAGCATCGAAGCTGCCGTCAGTGTGTAGGTGGGTGACCACTTTGATCAGTCCGCAATGGTACCGAGAGTGTGTGGTATTGGTACTGTTCTATCTTAAAGTGTTTGATTTCATGCGCAAGTCATCCGAAGCAGGAATGTCATCCTCTCTGCAGAGGATCAAAATTGTGATGGCATGTCAGCGGATCATCCGCAGGGATGCTTCCCAGACCGTCGCCAATAGCTCATTGTGCAGTTTTAGTGTAACGTAAATAAATAACAATTACAGCTGCATCATTTGTATGGCAATTAGACCGCATCTGAATTCCTGAGAAATGTGCACGCCTGAGAGATACTAGACAAATAGTATCTAAGTCGGACATGAACTGGTAATTAGTACTCTTCTTGTTTTTCAACCTACGTAATGCTGCAATCTTAATTTCCTGAAATTGAAAACTGTATTGCATACGTTTTTAGAATTTTATTTAGTTATAACCCACTTATTGAATAAACTTAGATTTTTTGTTTTGTTTTGTGCTTCATAAAATCTTCTGAAGATACCTTTTGGAGTCAGTGCAGAAGTAAGTCCTTAAAGTTCTGACTTATATGGCTTGTATCCAGAGGAGTGTGCCAGAGCCTCGCCTCCTGCTATAATTTCAGTGTAAACAATACGATATTTTTTAGTGTTCTGTTGCTCTCTAGTGGAAATTCCGGAAACTTGAAAGTAATTATGAGGAAACAATAATGAAGGACAGTTTGGAGTAAAAATGTCCTTTTTGAAAGAAAAAGTGCGTCGTATCATTATATTAGTTCCAGCCCATCTATATAAATATACTTTTCTTGTTTCATTTCAATTACGAAAATGGGGGAACAACACGCGAGAATCTAAAAAACATTATTAACGATGCCAAACTTAAAGCGTAAAATTTGTTTTAACATCCGGCACAAACTAACATCCGGCATATCTTAAGCACAAGCTTATGACATACATATAGCACAGAAAAACATATTCGACAATAATGGCTGAAGTGATCTCTCTGAAACGATAAATCGTGCATGAGAAGTCTAATTGTTAAGTACATGTGTACAATAAAAGAAAATTTAAATAAGAAACACTATAACTACTTTTGATTTAATTAATTGACTTTTACGTACAATGATGCAATCCTAATGGTTTTAGAAAATAACCATATAAACGCCAAAATATTTGTTCAAATCATATTTTAAGTCACAAAATCAGACTAAAAATCATACCTTCTTTAGTAAACAGATTGTGGCTACACACCATTGAAAAAACAAATTTGAAGATCAAGAATCCATATTTTAAGGATCAAGAATTAGGCACGTTTATTCAAAACAAATGCGTCTTTCCGTGTGATTTCTTTATTTAAAATGCTATTAGCACAAATATTTTAGCGTATTTAAGGTTAAATCCCTCGAATCCTTAAGATTGTTTCTTAAGATCTGAAAAATCTAATCATTAAATCAAAAGTTAATATGATAGTTAAAAGTTAATAATGTTGTGCGTAGTGCCACTCATTATGTGTGAGGCTCTTTTGGATAAAGTTTGAGTAATTCAGCCGCTGTAGTAAATACACTGGTTATCATCAAATTAAGGAAAAATTACAAAAATAGCGAACAATTTCACAAAACTAAGCCAATACCAATGAAATTTGAATATGTTGCCAAATAAGAGTTGCTAAACAAAATTAGAGCCCCTGAATTAGAACAAACTGAAAACTAGAGCCTTAGTATAGTAGCCTTAAGCAAAACTACAATAAGTAATTGACTTCATCTGCAATTAGCATAAAATTGTATGTATGATCACAAGACAGCGTGTTCTGTAATTGAAAATTTGAAACTATGACAATCATTTGCCAGAAGTATTGAGATGAAGATCTATTGGAAGACTAGAGGTAGGACAAATCCAGATAGAAGTGGCCATATGTGTCTAAATGTGAGTCCATCTGTTGTTTATAGACTTAGACAACAATTTCTAACCACAGGCTCGGAATCCAGAAGGTTCAGCCAAGGACGGCAAAATGCTACGGCGAGCGCCGTTGACAGATATTTATCGTTATGTGCACGATGGATTAGAGCCGCAACTCAGATTCTCTCTTAGTGCAACCACCGAATAATTGGTGTCACAGTCTACTGCACGACGAAAGCTTCAAGCACGTGTTTTGTTCGTTTGGCGACCAGCCATTTGCGTGCCACTCTCATTCCGCCATAGAAGAGAGCATTTGAGTTACATGTCCACTGGTCGGTTGACCAATCGAGGGCTGTTCTCTTCAAAAATTAGTCCAAATTTAGCCTTCAAAGCAATAGTGGACGTTGTTTGATTTGAAAATAACCCGAGCCCGGTATCACCCATCAAACATCCAAGATAGAGATGCATACCAAAGCGGCAGTTTATGGGTGTGGAGTGGAAACTCTTTTAGTGGATGCTCAGACCTGCACATCTTTCCGCGTGGAACCGTGACTGATCATGTGTGAAGAGTTGACAGCCTTGATGTTTATGTGTACCCTTATACTGTTGCGATGGATGATGATTTCGTACTACAGCACGATAACGCAACGTCAAATATGGCTCACATCATGGTTGAGTATCTTCAGCGGCAAACAATTCAGCTGGTGAAGTGGCCAGCTCAATCTCCGGACTTGAATCCTATCGAGCATGTTTGGGATGCTTTAGGAAGACGTACAACTACTCTCAATCCTACTTCTCAGACCCTTGACGTGCTTACAACTGCTTTGAAAGAACAATGGCTCGCACTTCCAATGGAACAGGTAGCTCACATAATTGAAAGCATCACACATCGTTGTATCTGCCGTATTGTTGCAGGGGTGATCATATTCCATATTGAAGGTACTTTTTCTATTCCAAACTGATACATTTGATTTTTTCATTTCATAGATATGCTAATTTCTGTAACACCATAACTGTTAACTGTCTGTCTGGCTAATATTTCTATGTCTTTGTACATTATCATGTGCACTAAAATACGTGCCAGTTTCATTAAATTCTATGCGTAACTTTTTGAGTCATCACTTAATTTATGATAACAGTGTAGATTGGTAAAGTACATGATAGAAATAATAGATAATAAAAATAGACTTGTAAATTACGTAATGGATGTAAAAAAATAATACAATTTCGCAACGGGAGATGAATCTGCATCGTTTTTATAATAACCTATTTTAGTGTTTCCTAATTTTCTGATTTGGTCTCTGTGTTCATTAATTTTAAATGTATATGATATCTGTATTTTAGTATCTGTATTACTCTAATGAGAAACAGTTTTAAAATATCTTGATTAAATGATTTTTCAGCAGCTTTTGGAATTTGTTTTACTTTATAAGCAATTAATTAAGGGGACTAGGTGGAGTCATAAAGGCATGATAATGATTTGGAATAATCTTCCATGGGTAGTCAAATATGTTCTTTTCAAAACTATACTAACTCAAAAAACTGAAAACTATAAAGTATCTTTACATTTAAATACACTTACTTAACTTTTCGGATTTTTAAATAAAAATGTGTTTATTTAACCAAAAAAGATTATTTACTAATATTCAAGTGCAAGTATGTACTCAAATCAAGTTTTACCAATTACTAGTAATTAACGCGTTTCAGCTTAATGGGTTTATTAGAAGTCGAGTATTCTTGCACGCCAGGTAAAAAAATGTGAATTTAGAAAAAACAGACTTAAAGAGAAAACTTTGAATAAATAACCCTAAACAAAATACATGATTTTTCAGAAGATTCCAATTTAGAAAATGGCTGTGTTATTTTTTATTAAGGTGGGTTTCAGTATTTTTGCAGCAACTTTGGAAGGTATTTTGGGTATCATTTTAAACTTGGTGACCAATTCTTCAGAATAAAACAGGTTATAAAATGGATAATTTTTTTTCAAAAAAAGAATCACAGTTGCTAGGAGAAACCCTTTGAACCTAATTACAATTAAATTTCAAAATTTAAACTTAAATAAATGCAGTTATCAAATGACTTTTCCCTATTTGCATTTGTTATTCCTTATTTTTCTTAAATTGTAATTATAGAGATCGTTTTTTAATATCGAATAATCTCAAAGTATAAGACTGCCTTAATTAAGATTTTTTGAACTTTATAAAACTGATTCTTTTGCGATTATTGAAACTGTTTTTTTAACTGGTTTATAATGTCATCAACGGAAGCTAATAATTACGATAAACAGGCGTGAAAATATCTAATATTTCAAAATGATTTAAAGTTTAACAAAGAAGCGTCATAAACGCTCTTAGTTATATTCTAAACGTTAAGGGATGACGATAAAAGCATATTTGACTGAGGATTGCCCAAAAACACCTTAGAAAATTGAAGTGGATTATAAAGAAAAACAGAGAGAGAAAGTAGACGATTGACAACTCTTCAAATTGGGAACTCGAGAAGACGTGAAGTGATTATCCCTGACCTGTGATTTTAATCAGATTAGATTGGATGCCTGTAAGCAACGTCACGCGTGCGTGCTGAACCTCATTGGTTCTGAATGGACAAATGCAAGAATTTACCTACAATGACACCACTTGCAAGTATCCAATTACGAAAGAGTTCAATTTGAATTAAAAAACAAATTGAAGAGAACTGAATTTTTTTTTATCTTGAAAGTTGACGAATCAGCAAATATTGAATGAATTGGAAAATGCTTTAACTCTTATGTAAATATGGTAGAAAAAAGAAGAATTAAATGACTTACTAGAAAAGGAACACGATAGGTTACGTTTTAGGGAAATTTTTAAGGCAGTAAAATATATTTAAATATCAAGAAGGTATTCGTTGTTTAAAAGAATCAAATCTTGTTTTCTTTCTAGCTTTTAATTATTCGCTACTCCCTCTAACTACTATTTAATTGATATTGCTCACAAATATCGTATAGAGCTATTTCAAAAATTTTTCTAGCATATTACGCCTTAAATTAATTGATACTTTTGTTAAAAAACTATTCTACAAATCTGCAACTATGCCCGAGTTTCTTAACAATATCTAAAATGTCAACAGAAAGAAATTATTTTATTCATATTCATAGAATGATAATAAAAAAAATTAGGAGCTATATGAAATTTTAAATTCTAATTATCCCTCCGTCCTAAAATTGCCCGCGAATATATGGTCCTCTACAATGTATGGTATAATGTACCACAAATTAGCTTTTGGGGCAATATTTTTTTTAAAAATCTGGAATAGAAATTATACAAAAGGCTACAACTAACAAGATTTTATTCAGATATTTGAAATAGTCTCACTAAATACTCTCACAAAAATGTCTCTGATATAAATATCTTAAAAAACAACTTTTCAAAACTTGCGCTCGAAATTCCCGTTCCCTTCTTATTGATAATGCTTGCTTAGAAACATGACATTCACACCCTTTAAATACTAAGCAAAATAAATTAATGCTCTATACTTTCATCTGAACAAAACAAGTTCTTAAACATAGATTTATCACTGTCTGATATGTTTTTCCTCTTATGGGATTATTTATTTTTCTAAAAAACTGACTAAATAATTTTTCGCAAAAATTCCAACTCTCATTAATAATATTTTACAGATAAATTAGAAAAGCTGTCTTAATTGTGAACATAATATAAAAATATTAAATCTGCCACTAATTAGTTAAAGGATTAGAAAGAAATAAGTTTCACATTTCAAGAGGTTGCATAATACGGTTTGTTGTTACAAAGTAATTATTGAACTACAGATAATTTTAATACTGTATTTAACATTTATAAAATCTTTAAAAAAATGTGCGAAAATTCATCAATAGGTGGCGTTGTAATCGACATGAACACTTTGTTTTATTAACCAGATGTTTTAAGTTTCCATATCATCTTACGATGGTTTCACTAAAACATGGAATCTCTTCGTATGCACTTTATCAAAAAGAATAGACAACGCCGTATGCTTCTTGTTTATATTTTGAAAGTAAACATTTGTCTCAATCTTCATAAACAAAACCAAAAAGAATCAATCGCTGCTGGTGCATAACAAGTTCTGCTTTTTATGAGTGAAAAAAAATTCTGTCCCTTAACCAGGTATGGAAAGCGGCTTCTCTTGATATTGCACGAGATTGTGGAAAATAATTGTGTTTTTAATATGAGGGTGATTAGAGTTTATCTTACTTTCGGCACAAAAGTATAAAACACGAGCTGTTTATTTTTTAAAACTACAACTCAGGTTTTGTAATACAATTTTATCAGTAATTTAGATACGATGTTTAAAGGAGTAACTAATACTTAATCAAAATCGGTAAAATATATTAAAATACATAAATATTTCCTCACTATTATAAATAATTTTATAATTAATCTATAAATATTTTCTAATTTGAACAGATAAAGTACAGTATAGAGCTCTGTCTTTTTAAATTGGGAAACTCTTCTCTTGCAAATCCACCATGTTCAAGATTTAAAAAGAGAAAACAATTTTTTTTCAGTAAATGGAGAAATCAAATTCAAATTTTCATTCCTTTGGATATATAATTTATTACTTCGTGTGGGGATTTTATTTCGATGTTACATGAAATACAGCCTCGTTTTATATTGCATATGGTAAAGAATTGACGCTTTGAGAAAATGGAAAATATTTATGACTTCAATCTCCGAGTTACGTTAGAAAATGTCTTTTGAAAGTGGCTACTTAAGGAATCACTCTTCAAATCTCAGAATAGATATGATATCTTTCAAACAAATCCTGAAGATTCATGTGTTAAGTCTGATAATCTTTAACTGAAGGGCTGCAGTGGAAATCTATAAATCTACTGTTTTCCATCGAAACGAGAAGTAAATCCATATATCAGAAATATTTAAAATAAATTTTCTAAAATTATATTAAAGACAAACAAAATAATATAAATAATTTGGGCTTCAAAAAATACTAACTGTACTCAAATTATTTTGAAATCATTCATTGAACATGTTTTTAAAATTATGCTGCAATTGTTTAATATATATAAAATATTAGAAGGCTCTTACTCGCTTTACTGTGCTTAATAAATTGACATACATTTTTTGCAATATGTATTAGATTTTCTTAATATGTTTATTTCCCTTTCTTTTTTTAATCTAATTATTATGAAAGGGAAAAACTTTACAGACACTGTTCGAATTTTCATTATGAAATTACAGTAAAATATCCAGCCATATAAATAACCAGTCACCGTTATGTCCATACATAAAATTGTAACCCTTGAGGTAAGGAATTTTTTTTATGAGTTTGAGAACATTTTACAACATATATGATTAAAAAAACGTTAATGCAAAATTTTATGATTCAGTAACCATTTACAACTTGTATGGTTTCAAAACTGTAAAAATAAAATTTAACTTAACCGGGGGAGTTAGGTTATGTTAGGCTTCTCATTAAATAATGCACATTAGAGTTGTTTGAGGTTGAATTTTTTTAAAAATGAATCGTGGAATGTGTATTAAATAGTTCATCTAGTGATGCCATCTGGAATGAGAGATAGGAAATAATAGGCTTTATAGTGTTAAGCAGCTCTGTCTTGCCGTCATCGATGCGTAAATGAGAAGCTTGTAATCAAATTGTTCAGGGTCACCAATTAAATGTTGGAAACTTCTCATATGTACAAGAATCAAAGGACATACTGTGGTGTCAAAATGGGATTCTAACGCTAAGCTGGTCATATGATTGACAGATACGCCCTCTAGGCTAAATTATGTATATATCTGCAGGGAACTAAGTGATTTTATCGGGTTTTATCGGGTATATATANTTTTTTAATTAACATTTCATTTTTTTTCTTCTTCTTTTTAATAAAATGTTGTTTGTTATTTTTTTTA
This sequence comes from Parasteatoda tepidariorum, assembly GCF_043381705.1. Classification (NCBI taxonomy): domain Eukaryota; kingdom Metazoa; phylum Arthropoda; class Arachnida; order Araneae; family Theridiidae; genus Parasteatoda; species Parasteatoda tepidariorum. The sequence continues at coordinate 89,906,711 of NC_092207.1, forward strand.
CTTATTATTTCCCACCCCCTTTTTTTCATATGTCTATAATTTTTCTTTGTTTTATTCTTCATTTTGAACTTATATATATATATATATATATATACACGCACACATCGCGTTGAGTGAAAACAATTAATAAACGGTTTTTCTCATTTGACTGTTTTGCTTTAGAATGGTAAAATAACAATTAAATAAATAGTTATTTAACCCTTTTTCTGAGAAATTTTAAACAGTTATAATAATTAAAGATCATTGGTTTTTATAATTAAATTAATTCCAAAACAAATGCCAGATAAACTTAACGTTGCCTTTCTCTTATCATATATAATGGAAAGTTTGCTTGAAATGACATTCTTTCATTAAAAACTGTCTAGTTCAACTAATAACGGGATTTCTAAACTAATCCTTTCTTTAAATCTTATGTTCAAATGAGATAACATATCACTGATGTCATCGTATCAGTGCTCTGGAATTAAAACCAGATATCGATAGAGAATGTTTGAGAAACCTTTTTGGAAACCTCTCATTTCAAATTGATTTTCTGCAATTTCAGCAAAACAATCTTTTCGGTCTCTGAGCACGTAAGCAAACAATGAACATTTAATGAATCCTCCAGCTAAACATTTCCGACTTAGTTGAAACCTTACAATGGTCTGATTCAGTCATTGTTAATCTTCTTACTTCAAATAATTCTAGAAAACGCTTTCCTTTAATTGGTTGTTCATCTCGGTTCAATTCCTTATGTTATCGCTTAAAGACAACTATTATGCTGTAGTTTATTTTACTCATAAACTACTGAATAATAGATTTATCTTATTTACGTTAAAATGAGAAAAAAATAAGCGTGGTTGATTTTATTTAAATATTCTTACGAGAAATATTCTACTTTTACAAGCAAATACGAAGTTAAGCCCCCATTTCGCTTCGCTCACCAGTCCCCGTAACTGCCTCACACTCTCAGAAACGAAATTCCTGCCGTTGACGATTTAGCGATCCTTGAGTTTTGTCAATTTTTAGAATTATGTCATCACAAAATCACGTGATTTATGACGAAATGGGAACTCTCAAATATATGACGAATGTATGCTGTATGGTGGTCAAGTAGTTGGCCTCGTGCCATGAATATTCTTGGTTCGAATATGATCTTATGGTATAGATCTAATTTATCTCTCAGTACTATTTGTCATTAGGGTGATATTCTGTTCTATTTGTTAATAAGGTGACATTGACCCACCTGTATATTGCCCACGATAAAGTGATTATTAGAAAAGTTAGATACATTAGGCGCAACGAGTTTTTTATTTTTTATTTTTGGAAGAAAATAGAAGAATAAAATATTTCGTCACTATAAACGAAGTTCGTTTCCTCGAAGAAGTGACGATAGTTATTTCATCACTTTGACGAAATGTTCGCTCGGAGCATTTACCACGAAACAGTTTCGTCAAAATCTAAGAAAATTTCGTGAAATTAAAGTATCCATTTTTTACAGTGCACATTCATTAGTGCTTCAGTCCTAAAACTCGATATTTTTTACTTAAGAAAAAATTAAACTTTCCTTAATAAACTATATAATTATTATAGTTTAGCGTAACAATATTTTATTAAAAATGCGTAACAAAATAAATGATTATCTGGATTTGAAAATTTTTCAAAAAATTAAACTGAGAAAAATAACATAATAAGAAGAAATAAAAGAAAAACAAATTTATTCGCTAACGATTTATAACGATTATCTTATATCATTACATCCATTTTATTTCAACGATTCTGTCATTAAATCTATTTTAAGAACGATTTTTATTTTTCCTAAATTAAGTTTATTTATAGATAAAAGTTTCAATATAAATGTTATGATATTATATCTAGCCACATTTAATATCTCTTAATTCCTTTCTTTCTNTTTTTTTGATATCAGCCCAATCGAGAGTGAATAAAANTTTTTTTTTTTTTTGATATCAGCCCAATCGAGAGTGAATAAAATAAAGATCCGAAAGAGAGATAAAAGTAATTTCTACATCAATATGGTCATTATTTAAAGCAAAATATGAGATAAAACATTTACGCAAAAGGCAATTAAAGCTTCATTAATTTTCGAACAAATTCTAATTTCAAAAACGGCTCGCTTGAATTTCACAAATAAAAATGGTCATTTCAGAAACGTTGAATCTCCACTGTTTAGTTGCTTTTCTCATGGTTAAAAAAACGGCTTGCGTAATATTTTTTCACGACAAGCTTAACTTTTAATAATTTGTGATCTAGTTATCAGACGTTAATTGTTTTCCGTCCTACTCCTTGGAGCATTTTTCTACACATATTCGTAACTTCAAGTTTCTTATAGTTTTCGTGCAATGAAATAAAATGTAACGGATACACCCCTTGTCGACTCTAGCAGTTTCTTTAATATAGAGAGATATTCACTTTCAACAGAAAGAAATAATCATATTTTGGAATATTATTCAGAGAGCATATGGAATAAATGGCACTTATCGATTATAGGCACCATGTGTTGCCTACTGCTTTTTCAAGTTGTCGCCATCACGAACATCGATCCCTATAACCCATAAGTACTTATTTTATTAAAAATGTGGATATTTATCAATATATTGCGATATTTTTACAATTTAACTAATTGTACAGTGGTAATTATTTTCTTTACTTAAAAACATAACAAGGCACACAATTAACATTTTCTTAATTATTAGGTTCTTACGCATTATCCTGTCGGCGATTTTCGATAAATCTGAAAATAAATTTGGAAGTGGAAATAAATTTGAATGTTATCTCATTTTATGCAATAAATTATCTTTGTATTTTGTCAATTTCTATAATCATTTACTATATTAAAATTAATTAGGAAGTGGTTCAAATTTGAATATTACTTCTTTTTTTGCAATAAGTTATCGTTGAATTTTGTCAATTTTTATAATCATTTACTGTATTAAAATATATTTGAAAGATACCAAAATAACTCTAGCTCAATATTGGCTAAAATGGTAAATGGGATAATAAAGTACCAATTAACTGTTATACATAATCTTCGAGATGTTATCTTTTTAATATGTCATCGATAATAACTGTGATATTGCTGTATTTTATCTGATGCGTATTAGCGGTAGCCGGTGATCTGTATAAACCAAAGTTTGACTTTATTACATTGTGTTTGCGAGCTTGGCTTCATGGACCCAATAACAAAACTGACTATTTTTTGTAAGCTATAAGGCCCTACTAACCAGCACATGCATTTTTTAGGTTAAGGATTAAAAAATTAAGTATTGTTTCGTAGTTTGAAATTCTAGATGCTCGAATGAAATGTAGAACATTTTCAAAATATTTATTTTTGCTAGAGAGATATTTATTTTTTAAAAACTGTATAGAAAATATAACCGCTCAAAAAATAACCATTTTTTTGTAATACTATCGCAGAAAATTAAATTACTTCTCTAAAAAATGCAACTTTGAATATATACAGTTTAAATTTTAAGTAAATGGAAGATTTATTTGTATTGTGAGTTCGAACATTTATAGCGAAATAACATCAATTGAAACTCTTATAAAGTTTACTGAACTCACACAATGAGCAAGGGGGAAACGTGCAAAAGTTATTTTAAAAAAATTATTACTCAGATATTATTTCTATTTATAAGCATTAACTACATAATTTTAAGGTACTAACAACATTTTAATTTGTGTTAAAGTGAAAAACATAAGAATAGTTTTTTTTAAAAATTTAAGGGGTAAAGCAGCTTCAGTGGCGTAAAAATTAAGCGTACTTTGGAATTTTTTCCCAACTAAAAAGTGTTTCTTATAACAGAACTAGTGAACTTTAAGTTTAAATTTTGTCAGAACGATATAAAACATTTAGACGAAAACCTCTAAGAGTTTTCTTTCTCGGGTTATACGATTTCCAAGGGTTTTTTCAACAAAATACTTTTTGCTGGAGCGGCATGCATACTTTTTTTTAAAAAAAATTGCCTGTTATTTTTTGCAACAAATAATAAACAAAGTAAAATAAAGTTAAAAAATCGTACCTTTACACATAATATTAAACCTTTTACACACTTTTACCTTTACACATAATATAATTTACACATAAGTCAAATTATGAAGATTTGTCCATAATAATTCTACACTACACAATACTATCGGTACTTTGCATAATAAAAGGACCATTCGGAGTAGAAAATAGTAAATTCAAAATAATATGGTAACAAGCTTAAATTATTTTCCGTAAAATAAGAACTGAAAAAAATTGCTAACATTTTCAACTAAAAGTTTATCAATACATTTTAGAAATACTCAGCATTTATTCCCTAAATAAGTAAAACATATTTCTTTCTGAAGTAAACTTTACAAGTTGCAAGCATTTACGCAATGTACCATATCTTTTATTTTAGAAATATATTTAGAAAAAAACAACTGTTTCGAAAAAAAATAACATGAAATTTCAATCAAGTTCATTAGAATTTACTTGGATACATAAATTAATTAATGAAGTCTTTTAAATAGCCCTTTCATTTTATGAATAAGAAACTGCAAAATGCAGTATTACTTTTTTTATTAAAAACATGGTTGATAAATTACTTTCCTCTTTTGATAAATATAGGATAGAAGCAAAGCGAGAAATATCATCGTGATACGCTTTTAAGGTTTAATTAGACAATTTAAGTAAATTATTAACTAAAATAAGCTTTTTAAGTTATACTTTCTCAATTTATAAATTGTTACTGTTATTGCTTGCATTTGAATTAAATTTTACTTTGAACAAAAATTATAGCTGTTATTATTAAAACTCAATATAAATACTCTCAGAATATATAAATAGTTATGATTATTAAATTAAAAAGTAAAGTCAAAATTATTAAAGTTATTTTTAGACCCGTTAACGAAATATAATTTACGTCTCTCAAAAATCCGATTAGTTTTGATACTCACTGGAGCATTTACCACAAAGTCAGAAATATATTTAAAAGTTCCTCTTCAATAAAACCATGACTACATCGGACTAACTGGATTCGCATTAAAAGTTAGAGTTAAGGAACATGATAGATATATCGTTATCAAGTATACGAAAAATCATCAACTGCTGCACAGAATCTTGGGCATAAATTCAATTTCGACAATGCCTAGATTATTTCTGCAAACACAGCTGATCACATCAGCTGATCTTGATACCCTGGAATCTTGTTTTATTCATAAGAATGCTGATTCCGTTGTTAACGTTATTAGTTCCTCGTGATCTCTTCATAGAGCGCTGAAATACATTTTACCCTGATTTGCCCCTCTCGGCCACTGTGTTTTATTTGTTATGTTTTTAATCTTTATTTCTCTCTCGGCTACTGCGGTTTTTCTAGTTTTGTTTCCTTTATTTTTCCATTTTTCATTGGTTACTTTACGTTTTATACTTCGAATCACTTTGTTTCTTCTCATTCACGTCAGACATAGTCATGGAAATGGGGGTATGCGTCTGAGTGTTTGCTAAGAATTATTTCCTAATAATATTTTTTGAAGCGAATTATGTTTTTAATTAGGTGATAGTTATGATTATTTTTTAATACTGAAGTAAATAATCCGTGAAATTTTTTAGACTGTTATTATTGAAGTTAACTAGAAATATCAAAATAAATAATCCCTACTTTTATAAAAAAAATTTTGATTATCGTTCATCACTGTAACTATAGTCGAAATAAAAAAACTCAAAGATCAATGTTACAAATATATACTAATACTTAAATTGTTGAAAGAACTATAACTTTTTTCTGTGTATTTTTGCTTTTCATGTAGCTTTCTATAAAACAAATAAAGATTTATTTCAGATTTTAAACAGAATTTTATCGATATCTTTTTTGTTTTGTTATAAGAATGCTTGTTATCTCAATATTTTCGTATAAAATTCGACTTCTTTCTTCAAAAACTTCCTAACGAGACATTTTAGCAAACTTTCTTTTTTTGTCATAAATTCAACAAACAACAATATATATCTTTATAAAACATCTATAATACTTAACTGTTACTATTAGGTTTTTTACTACAAACTAACTTTAAGTTTAAAATTGTCTTTTAATAAAAGTAGTATGAATCAGAGAACAATAAAAATTTTATAAATAAATACATCAGTTAAAAATATATTAATTGCTCTTAAATATTTAGACAATTTTTCAAAAATAAAATCATAACTATGCATTAGAATTCACAAAATACAACATTTGTGAGGCAACAAAATGCTTTTAAATCTAACGAATTATTATCGAGGTTAATTATAAAAAACTTTCTTTTCTGTTCAATAAAAAATCTAAGACACCATTTCCACCTAAAATCAAATATCTTCCAGTTTCCTTCAACGCATAAACTGGTATTTGATATTTTAAATGAGTTTTTATTTTGTTAAACCACGATAAGAATTCTTCGAATTTTGAAAAATAATAGAAAAATACATCATAACTTGAAAATAATTAGTGACTACTGATAGTTTTACAAAGTAAAAAAAAAAATTCGGTTCAAATTATGGTAAAACATAATGGTAAAACAAAAATGTTAATTATAGTACTAAATATTAATTATAATACTGAATATTAATTATAATAATGTAAATACTAATAAAAATACTATTACTGTAAACATAAATATAATTTTATAAAATTACTGTAAATATTAATGTAAAAATTACGGTATGATATTTTCTGGTAAAATTGGAATTTACGGTAAAAGGGATTTTATGGATGATGCACGGAAAGGTCCGATACTTTATACTATAATTTAATCCGGTATTACAGGCTTTTTTACCTATCATAAATCTCTTCGGTATTAATAAAACAGTCGAGGTATTTTTTGTATCGACATATCAGAAAAAGAACCTGATTTTGAAACATAAATTTGATATTTCTATTTTGTAATAAAGGAAGATTTAAGAACTCTTTAGTTTGTATGATACACAAGGAAAAACTAATACTTAAAACTCTTCGGTATCAATGAAACAGTAGAGTAATTCTTTTAATCTACAGGTTAAAAGTACTCTGATTTCAGAAAGAAAAGATCTAAGAACGCATTAGTTTGTATGCTAAGAAAAGACAAAAACAAAAAGGACAACACTTAAAAAAACTCTTCGGTATTAATGAAACAGTTGATGTATTTTTTGTTTCAACAGATTAGGAAAAATCCTTATTTCGAATTATAACTTTGATATCTCTATTCTATAATAAAGAAAGATCAAAAAAGGCATTAGTTTGTATGACACAAGGACAAAAGCAAAAATAAAAAGATAATAGACAAAGTTCGTCAGAATTAATGAAACAGTTAAGTAATTCTTTTCATCTACAGATTAGAAGTATTCTAATTTGAATACATAAATTTAATATTTCTATTCTATGGTAAAGAAAGATTTAAAAACACATTAGTTTTTATTCTACAAAAATATACAAAAGTTACGGTCTCTTCAAAGGCAAAAAATTTATAATTTTGTTGTCAGTCTGTCTCATGCTTCCGAAAATCCCTTGCAAGATATGCATTTTCTTTTCAAATAGTTTCATGTTTAAATAAGCTTTCAGATAATGCATAAGGCTTAAAGCTTACATTTTCTACCGTTTTCCTTCACCGTGGGGACAAAAAGATTAAAATAAAAATGTATACTATATAAGAAGTAAAAGTTATAGGTAGTTGTCTGTAAAATATGTTGTCTCTTTTCCAGTAGACATGCCTTAGGGACAAAAACATTTCAGTAAATACTGTTCACCACAACAATGTAAAAGATTAAAAAAATAAGTTAGTTTTGTATCAGGGATAAAATCTAAAGTAAAAGTAAATATTTTTTATATATATATATAAATATTTCAAATAAATATTTTTGTTTCCTTCATTTACCTTAGTTTTCTAAATTTTTGCTTCCTTAAAAATTACCTATTAAGTTTTTGATTTTGTTTAATTTTGAAATAAAGAGTTTAGGAGGATTGATTTTATTATTATTATTAAAGCTTTTCAGAAGACTATTTTAGACATACATAGTAAACAACAGGGGCACATTGTGTACCCTCTATGAGGTCTATAATCATTTCCTCAGGTAGGGTACACTATTACCTGGTAATATAATATGTGGTTCAATTTGAATATTATACAGGGTGGCCACTCAAATCAGATTTCAAATTTCACTGATTTTTCCAGGTTTTCCAGATAAAAATCTTAAAATTTCCAGGTTTTTGTTTCTTTTTTCTTATAAAGTATAGGATGTGTACAAGAAAAGTGTTTATACTATTAAATATTCTATTCAAAATGTTATTATTTTAACATATCATCTTGAAAAAAATAATTTATTTTGACAGTTTGGCAAGATTTTTTTATTTATTTTTTTAATGTTTTGGTACAAAATTTTGAATCAAAAATCATATATTGATCAACAAAAGAATAAAATTAAATAATATATAGTAAGTTCTTAAAAAAACCTTTTTTAAAATTAAAATATGTTATAAAAGGTTAAAATGAAATAGAAAAAATTAGCATTAATGCAACAATTGTAACAATTTGTNATCAAGAAAGAATACAGTAGGCTTCGTCGCGGAGCAATGTTTACTCCTTTACCGTTAAATGTTAAACAGCCCCAGAAACGTTTATAAGGAATAACAGAATTGCATCTATTTTAGATGTAACTATTTTTCGACATTTATGTTGCTTTAATCAAATTATATTTTTACAGTGTGCCATTTTATGAAACAGTCTCAAATTTATTATTATCTTTAAATAATTTCTATGAGATTTAAAATATGCAATTTTCCAAAAATATTTAAGTAAATTTTTAAATGTATTTATAATTTAGTTAAATTAACAAAGGGTCTGCGGTAAAATATTATACGAAAATTGTTTTTCTTTTTTTTCCTTGCAATCTTTGGGATTTTTTTTAAATTTCCAAATAAAGAAGCATCAACCAAGAAATTAATTATTTTAAAATAACCAATTTAAGTATAAAAGCTGTATGAGGAATTATAAATATTAAATGTAAAACATATTATAATGCTTGAAAAAAATACTTAATAGCATTTATTTTTAAACAGACTTCTTCTATTCCAATTTGAAATTCTTTTATTATTCATTTGAGGTATTAAATATAAATAAATATATTTATTTTCAAGTAAAAAAATAATAATGAACGGAATATTTTCTTTCTCTGAAAGGTTTTAAAATTTTCTTTGTTGGATAAAAACTAAGATAAAATTTCATTACATACATTATTAAATATATATAACAGAATCGATCATCATAATTCTAAGCTATTTTATTCAATTTGCTTAATGAAAAATGTTTGATGAATCAGAACATTGAATTTTCAATTATGCAACAGTTTCTTAGACAATTGAGTTTCCTTTTTTCGATAAATAATAATTATAAATATGCTTATTTGTCAATGAAACTAGGGTACTTTAAACCCAAAGCCCCTTGGGGTTCTTATTAAAATACTTTATGCGCCACTCGACCCCTCCCGTCATTTTAGGATTATTTATATATATATATATATATATTTAGAGTATATTACTGAACAATATTTTATATTTTTTAAAATTTGCATTGTATTATTCATTAAAGATTTCATCTTTAGGTTTTTCTTAGACTGTTCAAAGTATTTATTATAAACAAAAATAATATTAAATAGCTTAAAAAGCTATGATAGCTACAGATTGAATTAATTTTCAAGTTATTAATAGTATCATGATTCAGCAAAGCGTTTACAAACTTGAAAGGGAAGTATGATAATTCATAAAGATTTAAAATTGAATAGCAACAAATCGGCAGTAATGACATAGTACGCCGCTAGGAGCACTTCCATTACACGTTTCAAGTAAATAATAGTACTAGTTCAAAGGCGCTCAAACCGGAAACACAAACAAAAAAAGGAAACACCCTTAATGGAGAGGATAACATTTGCCCAGTCATGGGTCGGTATATAATTTTCAATTTGTAAAGTGTGATTCTATGGGAGGTTTCCGTGGTTTTCCTCTCCATGCATCACAAATCATGGATTAATTTCATCGAAAAGTCCTTGAAGCCTAGTTTGTTTAATTCTTGATGTAGGAGTTTCTTTCTCTTCTTCTTAGGGTTCAAAATTGCAAGGTTATGGTTTTGAGCATAGGTAGCTGTACGTCCAAAAATAGGTTGATTGTTCAGCATCGGTTATAAAATAAAATAAAATAAAATAAAATAAAATAAAATAAAATAAAATAAAATAAAATGCGTTTTACGTTCCATTCGTCTTCTCCACATTTGTACAGAAACGCGCTGAGCAAATAATTGTTTATTGCTTCATCAGGCGTTAATTTTCTTGCTAAGAATTTTTAATTTCTAATATAAAATTTTGTAAACAAACTAAAAATAAATTTATATTATGTAATAGAAGAGCTGAGTCTGTTAAGGAATAATTTATGTAACTCTGTTGTAGTTTAGCGTGGCTTTTGGCTGATATTATTTAATATAATTAGCATGATTTAGCCTCAGAATACGAGGGCAATGCGCAGTATTGCTTCAGTATAATTAAATATGGTTCAGCATTATCCTCCTTTGAAAAATTTTGAAGCTTCCTGTCTCAACTTTCTAGCTATGTCAGAAGCAGAAAATTTAGATTTACGCATTTGTACTTTAGTTATCTACCTTCAAATACTTTAAATGCTATAGCTAAGAAATACACTTTTTACAGAAAGTTAAGAGATAACTTTTTACAATATGCATCCCATGTTTCGTACAGTCCTATGTATTATTAATTTATTCATTAGTTGAGTACTCAATCTTTGTTAAGGGGTGAAAAACCTAATCACTAATTCAGTATTGATAAACACTACATAATTATGCACAAAATCAAGATTTATAACATCTATAGACATAATTTATAAAACATAATAGTAATTAAGACATAATAATTTTTCGAATTTGGATGCAATAAAAATGCCCCTGCCTTAATAGGAATTACGTGTTTAGAATCACGTATAACTAATATTTAAACACGCCATTATAAAATTTTTTGATAATCAATCAATTTAATCACACTTTCACATGCGAATGCACACTCGCGAAACAGTATTGTTATTTCAAAGGAAGGGAGCGTATTTTCGATGTGCTTCATTTTTTAGAGTATTACACTATTAAAACATTACAAGTATTTAATAATTTCGCCTTTCTTAAATTAAATATTCGCTCTCAAGAAAAGGCATAAAAAATTGAAAGTTAGATGAATTATTCCGAGAAAAAAAATGCTTTTGAATAACAGACAGGCGAATGTAAACATGAACAAATATTCATCAATTATTCCCTTACATTTAACGTAAGTTCGTCTCATTAAAGTAGTGAAGTAGTTACTACCATTCCAAAGTAGTTTTTAGGCACTACATTTAAAAAAAAGTATTTGTAGTTAACTACATTTGTAACAAAGTAGTTGTAGTTGTAGCAAACTACAGAAATAATGTAGTTTTTTCGACCACTGCTTGGAAGGTTGATTTTTTGATGTAGTTTCAGAAGTTAACTTAAAATTAACTTGAAATTAACCTTAAAATCTCAAAAATCAACCTCAAATAAGTTTCAAACAAATAAACAGAGTTCGTCTCATTAAAGTAGTGAAGTAATTACTACAATTCCAAAGTAGTTCGTAGTCACTACATTTAAAAAAAAATTGTAGTTGTAGGTGACTACATTCGTAACAAAGTAGTTGTAGCAAACTACAAAAATAATGTAGTTTTTCCGATCACTGATTGGAAGGTTGATTTTTTGAGGTAGTTTCAGAAGTCAACTTAAAATTAACCCAAAATTAACCTTAAAATCTCAAAAATCAACTTCAAATAAGTTTCAAACAAATAAGCAGGTTAGCACTGAACTGGAGAACGGCGGGAAATGCATTAGGGTTGCCCCTCTTTTTTCTAATCAGAGAATCCAATCTAGTCAAATATCCCCCTTTGCTTCAGTCTTGAAGGTAAATCTTCTATTTTGTCACTTCAAAGTTTAACAGAACTAAAAGAAAGGTGACCTCTGTATAACCTTTGTTTAACTTACTGCTACGTCATTTCCAGGTGTTCCATAGAAGTTCCATGGACAACTTGCAACTCACAGAATTTTAGAACGGGTAACGAATGATTTCGGAAATACAGTTGCGAGTAAGTACTTAAGGGCTCGAAATAAATCTTTAGAAGTCTACCATGAAATAATATATTTGGTGTAAAATTTTGTGTATTTGGCATGGCGAAATGAAAAGTTGAAAAATGAAAAGCACAAACTAAATTATGCACAACCTTTCCCTTGATACATAGCTTACGAAATCTAACTATTGTAATCATGGAGAACAGGTTGCGTACGATTTATCATTGTAGTAGTCAAAATGAATCCATACCTAGTTTAAACTAATGATAAGGTTTACATGACAGTAGTGTCGCATTTCCAAATATTTAATCTTCTCCAAAGAATGCTAAATAGGTAGTTTTAATTAACACAATCTCTTATAGACCCTCCCAAATGGAGTTATGCATATTTATTTATGCAAAAATTAAATAATTGAAAGATATTTATTAATTTAAATTTAACATTCGTTCTCGGATTATTTGTATGAAGAAGATAAATAAATAAATAATTTAATTAGAGTGGTTTCTTATAATTCTTGTGAATACAATAGAAGTTAAATTTATCACAATAACACTTGCTTCATCATGAATTGAAGAAGTTAATACTTCAGTTCAAGTTAATTAAAAAGGTTTAAAGGGATGATTTCAAACCATGTCTTCAATTTCTGAAAAATACTGAAGAAATTATTGAGTTTCGTGGATAGATAACTATACCCGTTTTTTGAGATTCAAAAATGACTTGAAAATTGATAAAATATTAAAATGTTAGAAAAGAAAGTTTTAATACCATTAAATATGCAATCTTTTTACTTATTACCTAACTAAATTTGAAAATTTATTTTAAATATGCTTTTGTTTTGAAATAAGCAATGGTGAGACATTAGTATACACAAGATATTGTTAAATCAATTATTTTACTAAGCTGGGCGTTCCATAATGCCCATCCTTCAACCATATTTTTGAATCCTTGCCTAAATGGAAATCTTATAAATATGCACAAAAGGGATCACAAAAATATATTAAAGAAAGGAAAAAGTGCCGAAAGAAAAAAAGTTCTGAAAATGACCAAAGTGATGAAGGCCGGCCAGGAAACTTTAAAACCTAATTCTTGCATCATTGTGTTCTTGTATACGATTGAGGGCGTTTACTGAATTCCCAACATATTGTGTTTTCGTAAATTATAATATATAGTATTTGTGGGAATGGTAGCTATCGACCATGTCAACTGTCATCTATGAAAAGGTACCCCACCATTGAATCGACTTAACATGTCTTATATACTAGTGAATTGGAATTATATTTTTCTTAGTGGTAGGAAAGCTACAGTACTTTCTCACCACAATTATATATGTGATCGAATTCAATGAACGGATACCACTAGTTGATTCATTGCTGTTTTGTGAGAAGTCGGGAGAGCTGTATTACGATCACCGTACTTTTACTGATCGTGAGAGCTGTATTAAGATCAGGGTCGTGATTGCTCCTCCGTTACCATTAGCAGTCGAGTGTATGCAGGCTGACGTTGTGTGTGATCGAGACGAGACTGAGTAGCAACAGTGCGATGAGGTGGATAATGTCGCAGTCACAAGTAGCAAGTCAACTGTTCAATGTGGACCATCGATCGAAGTAGGCGTGATCAGATCGAAGTGGGCGTTACTGTCAACGTAGGCGTGTTCACATCACGTCCGGGGGTCACCAATGTGGGGATAGTAGTTATCGATGTCAACCCTTATCTATAGGTACCTCAACGTAGAGTCGGAGTTAACATGTCTTATATACTAGTGAATTGGAATTATATTTTTTGTAATGGTGGAAACGCCACTGTATCAATGTGTATATTGCGTTTTAACTATTTTTAAACTTTTAATTTTAGATCATTTTATTAGTCCATTAATTTGCATTACAGGTACATTTTGTTTTGAGTCGGTTACATAGTGATTTTCGGCGTTATAACTATTTTCTTTTTCACTCTCATGTAAGAATTTCAGATTGATTTTGATCAACTTTGATTGAAAGTGATTAAAAAATGCCTTGTATATTGGGGGGGGGTTGTTAAGTATAGATTATAATACTTAGTGTTGTAGAGAATGCTGGGATTTGACCACTTTCTTTTTAACTTTACAGAAAAGTTTTATACCGATTAAAGAAACTGTTATTTTTTAATCATATCTTGCATTACCTTTTTTGAAAATCACAAAGTGCTTAATCTCTTTTTTGAATAACTTTATCATAAATTTCAACTTGCATGCTTACAGTGAGGCTGTGTTCTGCAGATGTCCAAAACGCAATATTAGACTTATTTCTACTTCTGGCTGTGAGAATAAAATAAAACCACAAAAGTATTTTTTCTCCATTTCTCAAGGTTATAGAACAGGAAATTTAAAAAGAAAATGAAAAGGTTTGTCTACAAGAAGAAAATGAGATCTCCTCTTCAGTGTTATGGCATATGAAGAAGAATAAAGCTTTAAATAAATAGAAGCTATGACAATAACGATAAAGTTTATATATAAATATATATTTTTCTCTAAATCTTTTCTAAAACTAAGAACGGTTGAATTCAACTTTTTTTGATGCCATACGTGATGTTTAAAATGACTAAAGCCTTGACTACGTTACATTTAAAAACTTTGTTTCATTCTCATTTTCAAAAGTCCTGGTGTCGTTTTTTAAAATTGCCAAATTAACAATAAAATATGGTTCTATAGTATGCTAAAAAAAATTTTTTAACGTCATAAAATTAAGTAAATTGATTATGATACTTTAGAGTATGGCGCAAAAACCATTTATTTGGCTAAATTTACTTTTGACATTTATATTTTTACAAAATGTGTTGTAATAAGAACAATGATTTCGAAAACCAGAATTTCCGGTAAACCGTTACCATATGAACGGGAAAATTATCAAATGAATGGTTTAAATACTTCATATTTTAGTTTCATTAATCAAAATGATGTTGTTTTTATTTCCAGAAATGTCACTACCGCTCAGTATGGTAATTTTACCAGTTTTTTTTAATTTCTCCGTGCACAAAACTGCACTCAATATATTTGTGGACTTTTTGTCAAAATTGAAGTGTAAAAAGATACATATTGTGGGTTACAAACTAACATTTAAGGAAAGAAAAAAATGGAATCTGACGCGGGTTTTTTTTTTGAAAAAGGGGAGTTTTGAAACACATTTTTGCTTCTAGAAGATAATTATTTAAAACTCTTACAATCGGGAATCAAATACATTATGATATTGATAATTATGGTATGATAATTATGATGCACATATTTCTTCCTTAATTACGATTTGTTAGATTGCTATATTGCTTCATTCCTTTTAATTTGCCACTCCCTATATATATATATTTGTCTGCCTTAATTTCTACAATGATTTTATTTACAAGAATTAAGACCAGTCTTCACAGAACACCCTGTATTATCATGAAATATATCTGATATGTGATTTTGTAAATGTTTCACTTTGGTTAAAAATGAAATATTTCGGGGATGTTAATATTTTTAGAATATCTCAGAAATATTTCAAACATATCAAAAATATTCTTGAATTATCTTTTAGTTACAGTAATGTGAACATTTTTACACCTTAAGGATTACATAAAAATATTCTATAAATTTTTAAAGGTGTGTTTTTACGGTCTTTAATACTAGTTACTCAAATTAAATCTAAATATTTCCTCTTTTTAGTGCGTTGTTTAATGAGTTAAGCACCACAGTGGAATCTACGACAGTAAAATGCATATAAATACTTAAATTCTTCTGCAGAAATTTTAAATATGCTCTATTAATAACATCTAATTTTATTACTTTTGATAGCATATTCATATCTACTCTTAGGGAATATTAAAATGAAGTTCACTTGAATTAAGAAGTGCAAAAACTGAATATTATGAGATTGATAAGAATATTATAAGAATACTAGCTGACCCGGCAAACGTTGTTTTGCCATATGATTTATTTCTAGAGTATGAAAATATATCTTATTTATTGTAAGTGTGTGCGTATGTGGTATGTGAGTGGCAGTGGCATGGAGCGCTGTGAACGATGACNAAAAACTGAATATTATGAGATTGATAAGAATACTATAAGAATATAAAATCAATATTTAATTATTGTGATTTATTATAATTCAAGAGAACGTGAGAAAAATAAAAAACTTAACTTATAAATTGAAATTAGATAAAACTAGAAAATAATTAACAAAAAAGTTAATGCTGATAAATATAAATCATTCAATTTCTGTAAAATATTCAAAAAACTAATTAATTCATATGAAGCGAAAAATCTTCTTAATGGCTTAAATAAATTACTTTTTGTAGAAAAAGAATTAATAATGTCATTAAATATGCAGCGTTTTTCTTGCCCATGACTGACTTTAAAAATTATTAAAAATCTGACTGTGTTTTGAAATAAACAATTCTAAAATATTAAGATAAATGACGCTATTTTTCACATTACTGTAGAGTGTATTGTAATACTGCCTTTAATATTTACAAGATGATGAAATATAATGTTATTAAATATGCAACTTTTTTCATGTCTCATGACTGGCTCTGAAATTGATTAAAAATCTGATTCTGTTTTGAAATAAGCACTTCTAAGATAATAAGAAAAATGAGGCTATTTTTCACATTACTGAAGAGCGTATTATTAATACTGTGTTCAATATTTACAGTATGATGCAGTACCGGCTTTCATAGGAGATCAGGCAAGAATTGAGAAATGTATAGCAACCTATAGATAGAAATGTTATCTGATACCTCCAACAGGCGTTTTACTTTTATAGATTGGCTGCTCAAGCATAATTGAACATCTGCTTTTATTTATCTAATTGACAATTGCCAATGAACAATTGATTAATGCAAAGTGGCGTTCTTGACTGTCTAGCAATGATAGTAAAATAAAGTGCACTGGGCGTAGTGGTGCAGAACCCGTAATATGTATAAAAGGCAGGGCACACAATCTCTTCATTCATTCTTGGCAAAGCGTTGAACTGTAATGCTGCAAACTTTAAATCAATCTTTGACTATGAAAGTTTTATAGAAGACTCCTCCCTGAGGCTAATTGCACACTTCTTTACAAGTGATGCAACATTGGCTATTTGAGATTAACTCAATGGAGCGTATATAGTGATATTTTATATGGCAATATATATAACGATATTCGATAGGAAAGTACAATGAAACGAGAAAATAAATATATATAAAGCGTTGACACAAATCAACTTGACTTGGTGTGGCATTATTAACTAGACTAAGCTTTGGACTGATGCTTCAATTCAAATCAATCTTTGACTATGAAGATCTCATAGAAGACGCCTCCCTGAGGCTAATTGCACACTTCTTTACAAGTGATGCATCATTGACTATTTAAGTTTTAACTCATTAGAGCGTATATAGTGATATTTTATATTTTATATGGCAATATATATGACAATATTCGATAAGAAAGTGCAATAAAAAGAGAATATAAATATATTTAAAGTGTTGACACAAATCAACTTGACTAGGTGTGGCACTATTAAATAGACTAAGCTTTGGACTAATGAATAAGCGTTATGGGATGTGATGCATAGTTGAGACATGATTTGATGTTTTGTTATACTCACGAACTTCGCACGGGAAATATAATTTTGATCATCTATATCTATATATTAACGTATTTATACTCAAGTATTTCATATTTATATTTATTATTATTTAAGTATTTATATTTATGTATGTGCAATCTACATCATCTTTGGTGATTATTTCTCGCGTAATGTGCCCACTTATTAATTCTCACTTTTATTTCTAGGCTACAAGGACCAGAAGGCTTACCACCTCAATGATCCTTACCACACGAGGAAAGAATAAAGGGCCACATCTGCCTCAGGCACCCTGGCCAACGGACACGATTGCTACTCTTCATTCATTTGAAAATTTATGTAGTCTGGTATTTTACCAAAAGAGCACCATACGTAGTTAAACTTATTCCTGCGAAATTCAATGTGGTATTGCAATAATTAAGTGTAAAAAGTCAACAAGATTTGAGTTCTTACGATCGTGGACGAGCATTCACGTCCGTATTCACCAACGCGGATTACCTCCGGGTAATCTATGGGTAATAGTAAAATCACGAGTTAAGTGCGAAACGTTATTCTCCAGCCGAAATTTCGCCAAACTCGCAGATTTTCATAGACAGTTCTGACTCTCGGGTAACCCTCCGTTTTTGCCGAGTTATCGGAGGGTAACCTATTCACGAGGAGCTTGTAAACAAAAAAGATGGAGGATTCTATCGCTGCGTTTGAGCTTGAAGATCTTGAATTTCTTGAAACTGTGGAAAGAAGGGAAAGATATGTCCCAACTATCAGAAATAATGACCTAGAAGAGTTAGATGAAATATACTTTTTTGAAAGATATCGTTTCTTAAAACCAACGATTGAAGAACTGATCTCCAAAATTGGCAGTAAGTTGGAATCTGATACAGATCGGAACAATGCCTTAACTCCAACGGAAAAAGTTTTAACTGCTGTAAGATTTTATGCATTTGGAAACCAGCAAATAACATGTTTATATTATATAACAGCACGTGTTTATATTATATACAAAGTCACATGGTTTTACCTTGCCCAATCAAAGGCCTCGTTATATTTCCTGCAAGAGTTAAACTCGAGTTGTGAAATCCTCTGTTGAAAACGGTTGGAGAATAAAAAGCGAGGGTTAATCCGAGAGTAACTCTGAACCGTGGATATTCCGATCCCCGAGTTACTCTTGAATTTAACTCGGCGTGGTGAATACGGGTGT
>NC_092207.1:89925661-89932735 GCF_043381705.1 Parasteatoda tepidariorum
TGTTTCGTTTAAATAGCTGCTGCTCGCCAGATTTTATTGCATTATAAAGAAAAGTTATTGAAACTAAATACAACTAATTAAGCAACAACAACTAAAACAATTAACAACAACTACTAATAACAATAACTAAATAAACAACAACTAAATTCCATTCGTTTAGCATTGCGTCATATGTTGTTCCTACTAAATCGAAGTAGTTGTGTTTTTTTCATATTATACCCAATTATGAACTCAATTCAAGGTTGTGATATAAAAATATTACAGATTATATCAATGATTTTTATTTATTGAAAAAGGTTTAAATAAGATAATAATTTGGTTCTTAAATGTTAGGAAATATGTTATGCACATTTCAGCATGACAATAATATTATGTAATATTGTGTTATTGTGCGTAATATTCTCTAATAATTTTCTTTTAAACTTTGCCAAGAATTTTGATGGTAAAAAAAGGATTAAATTTTAAGAATATAATGTTTTGCATATTTTAAAAACCGCGATGCGTTCACTCTTTCATGGAATGACACTTATCATACATTTTTAATTCGCATTCTTACAGTGTTGACTTTTCCTTCTGATATCCAAAATGTTATATTAAATTTTATTTCTACTCCAGGCTGCTACGAATAAAATAAAGCCTCGAGGCTAAAGTTCTTTTTGTTTCGTTTTTCAATTCCCAGGGGTAAGCTTTACGGTTTTCTAGACAGAACAGGAAATTTAAAAATAAAAAATACATCACAAAATGAAACGGTTGGTCTACTGCAAGAGAAAAATGGAAAATTCTCCCAAGTTATAACGTCTTAAGGAAAAATAAGGCTTTAAATAAATAAAGGCTATCACAATAACAATAAATATAAATATTTATTTGGCTCTAAATCCTTTTTGTAAGTATAGACAGAAATGCTGCTATTAAATTCTACATCTTTATGTCACAGATGATGGTAAAAATGAATAAAGCAATAACAATCCATAGTTTTAAAAACTGTGTCTGAATTGCTTGTCTAATAGTCACTGTTCTGTTTCTTTAAACTGTAAAATAAATAGGGATAAAGGATGATTCTTAAACAACTTAAATATACTTATCTCTTCCTTAATTCTTAAAATAGAGTTTATAGTACAAGTAATTTCTTGCCATGGAGTTGAACATTGCTAGCCGCATTCACCTCCCAGTGAGATGAACTGGGTTCGAATCCCGGAAATGGCTGATCGATACGAATTCCTCACCAGCTAGCACCGACCACAGTGCTGACGTAAAATATCCTCAGTGGTAAAGGGATAATGGGTTAAAGTCTCCTCACCGACAAACTAACGGGTGGAGTTTTTCGTGGTTTTCCTCTCCATGTAACGCAGATTCGTTTTAGTTCCATCAAAAAGTTTTTCGTGAAAGAGAAATGTCTCCTAATACTTGATCCTTGAGACACATTGTCTTCTGGAGTGGGTTCAAAATTAAAAGGCAACTAAGTTAAACATTGCTAGTCCTAATATCTAAATCGAGTCGGCTGTTCAACTAGGGTGTTAAGAAAAGTAAAATCATATCACTCGGGAGAGTCATTTAAAAAGTGAAATTTTCCCAATAGTCAGGCGTTAGCCGATGGTTAAAGTTAAACTATAGAGGATATTTTTTTTCAAACATTTTAAAGACAATATTAAAGAGGCTTTATAGTTAGATTTGAACAGAAAAAGAGAGTTTATTGCAGCAACTTTAAAATTTAATTTTTTTTCGCTACGTCAGAAAAATTCAATGATTAAGATTGACGTGGTAGCATGGGGGAACAATTCAATGGATGGACTAGGTCACCAAATTAGTATTACTAAAGTTATCTAAAACCATGTGTCTATTTTGCTTCTAAAAACGTATTTCTTTAAAACTAAATAATTTAAAATTAAAGGTACATAAGATGAAAAGAAAAATAAATTATAAATGTTACTAATACGTTTAGAAAAACATAAAAAATCAGCATACTATTATTAACACCAACAAAATTTAATTAATTTAGATGTTAGGGACATATTGAAATAATAAAAAATAAGCAGTAAGCTAAAAAGCAAAAGAAATTGAGTAAAGGTTCTTATTCATTTAAGAGAACCATAAAAATAACTCTATTATGGCCGCCAATGATGCTTAATTAAAGTTAGTAACATGTAATAATTGAAAAAACAAAATAAACTATGCACTAAACAGCAAGTTAATGGAGAAAAGATGCTTATTCAATTTGGGGGGTCGTAAAAAATCTTCATACGCCATTGACGCCAATGCCTAATCAATTTTTGCAATATGCATAAATTTTTTTACATAACAATCTTTGAACAGCCAACATAATTATGGGTTTACGACTACCAATGTCCAACTTCGTAGCCTTGTAATTTTGATCCCAATCCATAAGAAAAGGGAACTCCTTTATCGAATATTTTTAGAATTTTGCTTTCGTGGCAAACTTTACGATGGAAGTAACCCTCGTTTACGTTGCATAGAAGGGAAAACCATTAAATCCTCCCACTGTTAGTCTGGCTGCAATGGAGCTCTAACTCATAATCCGTCTACCTCTGAGGATATTTTACGCCAGAACTGTGGCTGGTGCGATCCAGTTGCGGAATTCGAATCAACCAGCTACAGCGCTAGGATTTGAATCGCTGATTCCGTAACTTACGAATCTGATTCCGTAACTTAAAATACCTTGTCTTCAATAATTAATTAGCATATTTGAAGTCAGTACCGCGAACCATTAAGATTAAGTCCTAGAACGTGAAAATCCGATCATTAGATCAAAAGTAATTCATGGTGGTCCGTTTTTTTTAGCACCGTGCATTCTAATTATCGGAAAATTAAATGTGTTTTATATTGCGCCAAAAATAAACGGAGCACCGTAAATAACTTTTTATCTAATGATCGGATCTTCACATTCTAGAACTGTAAAACTTTTTATTGCAGAGATAGTGCATAATTTCGAGTTATGCTTCAGCGTGGAAGTTGCATGAATCTACCACAATAGCTTGTTTTCCCCTTTTCCTTTTATCAATATTCCGCTACTTTAAGATCCGACCTAAAAGTGAAGATCCGATCATTGAATCGAGAGTTATTCAGGATGGTCCGTTTTTATTTATTTTACGCACTGTACAACCCTATACAATATTATATTTTTTCCTGAGTAGACTTTACTATTTTCTTATGAGTGCCATTGAACATTCAGAGAAAATGATTATAAAATTGCTCAGATTTCTTTTGCCAAGATTGCTCAGAGTTTCACAGAAATGAATGCTCAGATTTCTTTTTTTTCCAGATTTTTTACATATTTCTTTCTATTGCTTTTTTAATTGAGAAAAGCTTACTATTTTCCTTAAAATTCGTTTTTACTGTACAAGAATAAAAGAAAAAATCACGTAGAATCTATTTGTTGCTGCACATAAAAACTGAAAGAACGTTTTTATGTGCACAATAAACAAATTAATTAATTTAATTAATTATTTTTGCATTATTTCTTACTAAAAGGTGACCAATTAAATTTAATGAGATGTTATAGTTAAGGAAATTAATATAATTGTAACGTATATATTTTTTATTAGTGCGGTTTTTACTATGCTTTTATTTTCGAAAGTTCGAAATGATATATATTAACTAAATGTCATAAGAAAATAAATTGTTAAGTTAATGAATCCCACAAATACAAAAATAATTTAATTTCCGTTAAATTAAAATGCATCAAATACAAAAAAAAAAGTTTTCATGGTTTTTCATCATTAATCTTTCACAAATTATGTTGTTTCATAACACGCTTAAGTTACATTAAAAAAAACCTTTGACATTTCCATCACAAAGAAATATCTTTGAAAGCATAAAAAAAACACATTCCTAGAATATTTAAATTTTTCTCTCAACATTTCCTAGAATTCATTAGTTTCATTTCTGCAGACGCATTTTTGCTTTTTCTTCTATTTCATTCTTTTGTATATATTTTTTTTTCTTGTTGTTAGGTTTCGTAAGCGTAAAAACCTGTTAAAGACTGTATTTTTTTCGTTTTAAAGGTTTTTTTGATAATTAAAATACACATGTTTGATTAGATATGCGTAAATTAGTTTTAAGATTTTTTTTAAATTGATTTTTTTTAAACTTTTCATACTAGACTTAAGCAGTTTATTTAAGATGAGCGTTTTATTTTGGTCATATATTTCACAAACTGTGTGTATAAGAAGAAAATGGACCCAGTTCTTCAAAAAAAAGTATAATGAAAATGGACATAGCTTGAAATGCTTGTTTACGAAATTGGACATGGTTCAAAAAGCATATTTAAGAAAATGACGTATCTTAAAATGCGTGTTTAAAAAATATAACGCGGCTTAAAAAGCGTATTTAAGAAAATGTAGGTATCTTGCAATGCGTGCTTAAGAAATTGCACACGGATAAAAAAGCATTATTTAAGAAAATTTACCCAGTTTTTCAAAAAATGTATAAAAGAAAATGAACGTAGCTTGAAATGCGTGCTTAAGAAATCAGACATGGCTCAAAAAGCGTATTTAAGAAAATGGGCATAGCTTGAAATACGTGCTTAAGAAATTGGACGAGGATGAAAAAGCATTATTTAAGAAAATTCATGCTCTTAGCTTGAAATGCGTGTTAAAAAAAATTAAAGCAGCTCAAAAAGCGTATTTAGAAAAAAATACATAGCTTAAAATATGACAGTAAAGAAAAAGAACTCAGCCTAAAAAGCTCGATTAAGAAAATAGTCAAAATTTTAAATACGTGTTTAAGAAAAATAGACGTAAGCATATTTAAGAAAATAGACAAAACTCAAGTGCGTGTTTTGGAAAATGGGTACAGCCCCATATGCATATTTAATAAAATGGACACAGCTCAAAAAGCGTGTTTAAGAAAACGGCGTATTTCGAAATTCTTGTTTAACAAAGTAACCATAGCACGAAAAGCTTAGTTTAAAAAAATTTGCACAGCTCAAAAGGAATTAAGATGAAATTAACGCAACTCAATAAGTGTATTAATTAAGTATTTCCGTGCTTAGTGCTTGTGAGCAATAAAAAACTTCCTTTAAGGTAAGTATGATTTAAACAATAATAAAAATATGATGTGACCTTAATTAAAAAAAACAATTAAAAAAAGCCATTACGACTATAAAATGTGCATTTCATTATGAGGGTTCATTAATTACTTATTGAATTGACACATTTCATTAGCTGTGAAATCTTTGTATTATAAAAAAAATTTCATAAAAAACTTTATTCAAGCTTACATTCGTCAAAAAAAAATGATGATTCAACTGTTTGAAAGCATATTATTCGTTATAAATATATATATATCCGTTATAAAATCCGTGATCCGCTGTTATAATCCATATAGCTTTTGAAAATCTATGTTTTTGTTATGAAATAAATTGTACAGAAAACTTTAATTTATCTCATTTTTTTTTACATTTTTTTTATAATTACAAGTTAATTAGAATTTTTGTATCAAAAACTCAATAAATAGCATTAGAAATAAACTAATTTTCTCAGCGTATAATTTTAACAGTGAAAAAAAAAATAACTCCTCGTATCTTGATGTAAAAGTATTTTCGCTAAGGAAGTTAAAACAGATAAATATCATTCCAGAAAANTAGCACGAGAAATATACTAATTTTCTCAGCGTATAATTTTAACAGTGAAAAAAAAAATAACTCCTCGTATCTTGATGTAAAAGTATTTTCGCTAAGGAAGTTAAAACAGATAAATATCATTCCAGAAAAGTAAATTGAAATTTTAATACTCTATGGTTTTTAGCATGCATGATTATCGTTTTTAAATGATAGAAATCCTAACAACCAAAATCTACTAACCTTTCACTTATTCACATGAATAAGCTAAAAATTTTCTCACTTGCAATAAATAAACACACACATTACGAATTATTTACCGAATTAAACAAAGAAACAAAGCGAGTGTAAACAACAAAACTGCACAGGCAAAGAAAAAGTATAAAAAGAACGAAGAAAAAATAAAGCTAACATTTAGTTACAAGTCTAACACAAACTCAAGTATAGTAAATAAATGGTGAAAAAAGATGGTAAAGAGTATATATATATAGAATGGAAGCAGGGAAAAGAAACCTTCCGTGCATGGTTATGGCGCACATAATCAATGATTGTGAAATGGATTGGGGCTTATCCATGTTATTGAAGTGTATTATTTACGATGCAATATGAGGCGCCATAAATCGTATTATTGGCTTACCAATGTTCTCATTTATTTTTAATCACAACTGACTAGAATGGTTGTTTTCTGGAATGAGGTTACGGACGATAAAGTCAGGGCAATAAATAATTCTATCATACAGAGGAATACATAATGGCAAGTGGCCTCTATTTTTTCAACTTCATTAAGAGAGCAGAAAATAGAACTTTTGATCTTGTGATCAAATTGCATATATATATATATATATAGCATAATAAATAAGAGCAAAAAAACACGCAGAAAATGAAGAAAAACAATAAGTTTTATTTGTTGTGCATAAGCTGCAAGTAAATAGAACTCATAATATAAGTTCAAAATGTAGCGAAAACAAGGGAAAAATTACAGAACAATGAAAAAAGGGGAAAAAAGAAGAAGAAGAAAAATAAAAGTAACAAAAAACCGGGGGGAAAAAGAAAAAAAAAGGATAAACAAGTTTAAGAAATCTGGAAAATAAAAGATATAATCTTTTCATCAGCTCACACGATCATATCCGCAAAAAAGAGTGCTTTCTAATATTGCATCAATATAGCCAAAGCAATATATATCAGTACAATAGTGTGTGAAGCACTCAAAAAATTTTACAAAAAAATTACAACAAATAAAATAGAACACAATAAGTAAAAATATCACGTAAGAACAGAAAAAAAATATAAAGAAAAAACAGAATAAAACATTAAATTAAATCTATAAAGCGAGTAGCGAATTCAAATGAACTTATATGAACGGGAAATTTTTCAAGAACGATTTTTTTCCGTTTTTTTGTTACTTTTATTTTTATAATTATTTTTCTTTTTTTTCCCTTTTTTCATTCTTCTGTAATTTTTCCCTTGTTTTCTCTACATTTTGAACTCTCTCTCTCTCT
>NC_092207.1:89935425-89936966 GCF_043381705.1 Parasteatoda tepidariorum
TATATATATGTAGTGCAACCTCGAAAATCCGGACTGCTGGGGGGTTTGGAAGGTCCGGATTTTCGAAATTTCCGGATTTTAGATACCTTACTTAAATTGATAGAATTATCGAACTTTCGAAGTTGCCAGGCCGATTTCGCGATTAATCGCGCGTGTGTAGACCATCTACGTCAATTTTAACATAAATATACTCTTTAAATAATAAATAAAAGACATTAAAAATCAAACTTTCGTCATTTTTTCACGTAATCGATCGTTTAGATAACATAATATTAGCAATTAAAACTAAAAATATAGGCTTAAAACGCGAGCTGAATTTCAACTTATCGCTGAAACAGATGCTTCTAGACTAGACTGTACCAGCTGATACTAATACTTTTTTTGTTGGGGAATGAAAGAACTTGGCCCCGCCTCCTAAACTTCAAGGTTAAGAAAGAACCAGTTTTCTTTCTTCACAAGGAGGAAAAACAAAGTGGTAGAAGAATTCCTCCTCCTGAGAGGATTCCCCTTTATATTCTTTGTTATCTATACAGAGCTGATAAGAATGACTGGAATTTCCTTATCAGCTATGAGCTTTCATTCACTCCCCACCCCTACCTCTTCATCTACTGCTTCATTGTTGGAAAAGAGTTGTGGGATTCCTCTTCAGGAGGAGGGGATTCCCCTTTATTTTCTTTGTTATCTATACAGAGCTGATAAGAATGACTGGAATTTCCTTATCAGCTATGAGCTTTCATTCACTCCCCACCCCTACCTCTTTATCTACTTCGTCATTGTTGGAGAAGAGTTGTGGGATTCCCCTTCAGGAGGAGGGGATTCCCCTTTATTTTCTTTGTTATCTATACAGAGCTGACAAAAATGAATGGAATTTCCCTATCAGCTATGAGCTTTCATTCACTCCCCACCCATGCCTCTTCATCTACTTCTTCATTGTTGGAGAGAGTTGTGGGATTCCCCTTCAGGAGGAGGGGACTGGAATTTCCTTATCAGCTATGAGCTTTCATTCACTCCCCACCCATACCTCTTCATCTACTTCTTCATTGTTGGAGAAGAGTTGTGGGATTCCCCTTCAGGAGGAGGGAATTCCCCTTCAGGAGGAGGGGATTCCCCTTTATTTTCTTTGTTATCTATACAGAGCTGATAAGAATGACTGGAATTTCCTTATCAGCTATGAGCTTTCATTCACTCCCCACCCCTACCTCTTCATCTACTTCTTCATTGTCGGAGAAGAGTTATGGGATTCCCCTTCAGGAGGAGGGGATTCCCCTTTGTTTTCTTTGTTATCTATACAGAGCTGATAAGAATGACTGGAATTTCCTTATCAGCTATGAGCTTTCATTCACTCCCCACCCCTACCTCTTCATCTACTTCTTCATTGTTGGAGAGAGTTGTGGGATTCCCTTTCAGGAGGAGGGGGTTCCCCTTTATATTCTGTGTTATCTATACAGAGCTGATAAGAATGACTGGAATTTCCTTATCAGCTATGAGCTTTCATTCACTCCCCACCTCTACCTCTTCATCTACTGCTTCATTGTTGGAGA
>NC_092207.1:89937550-89991203 GCF_043381705.1 Parasteatoda tepidariorum
GGGAAAAATTACAGAACAATGAAAATAGGGGAAAAAAGATATATAATAAAAATAACAAGAAACCGGAAGAAAAATCGAAAAAAAATTTAATAAAAATCCGAAAATAAAAGATATATTCTTTTCATCAGCTCACACGAATACATCCACAAAAAGGAGTGCTTTCTCCATCGTATCAATATAGACAAAGCAAAATATATTGATAAATGTTAGAAAGCACTCCTTTTTGAGGGATATAATCGTGTGAGTTGATAAAAAGATGATATCTTTTATTTTTCAGATTTTTATTTCTTTCTTCCTTTTTTTCACTTTTTTTTTCTTCTTATTTTTCCGGTTTCTCGTTATTTTTATTATTATATTTCTTTTCCCCCTTTTTTTCATCGTTCCGTAATTTTTTCCATGTTTTCTCTACATTTTGAATTTTTGTTATTTGTTATTCCTTATTTGTTATGTCTCTTATTTGTTATTCCTTACGTCCTTAATTTTTATTGAACATTCTAAAAATATAAAGTAATGGTAATCAATATGAAACACTAAAATAAATTTTAAAAGAAATGATTACACTTAAAAGTAACAAAAATTGCTGGCAAATACCATATTAATCTTCATTTTAAAGTTAAACTGAACTTATTAACAGCTAATTTAAATTGTATATTTAACATTTTGTATTATTTTTGTCCAAATAAATGAAACTTGAAAGTGTTTAGAATAAGAGAAAGTAAGCAATATCATTTAACCTCTCCTCTAAACATCAAACTCTGCAATTAAATTTATTCTTAAATTCAATGAAGGAAATTCAAACCGTTTTTAGTTTTGATGTAATTTTATTTTGAAACAGAATAATAGAAGCAACCAGACATAATAAAATTTCCCCAAAAAAACATCTTGAAATTAAAAAAAAAAAAAAAAAAAAAAAAAAAAAAAAAAAAAAAAAAAAAANAAAAAAAAAAAAAGAAACGAAGCACAAACATTCTTGATATCTCTACTGATCGCATTCTTGCCAAGTTTATTTTCTGGAAAATAAAATTTAGTAATAAATTCGATAAATTCAAAAATTATTAGCTTTGGTGGAATTTTATCTTGAACCAAATGAATAGACGCAACCAGACATAATGAATTTCCCCATCTTAAAATTTAAAAAAAAAATGCAAATACATTTACAAATGCAAATGAAATGCAAATACATTTAGCATCTCTGATGATCGCGTGCTTGCCAAGTTTATCTGCCGGGAAATAAAATCTAGAAATAAATTCAAGAAATTCAATAACTTTTCAGTTTTGTTGGAATTCTATTTTGAAACAGATGAATAGACGTAACCAGACATAATGAAATTTCCCACCAAAACATCTCAAAATTTATAAAAAAGAATAAATAAAAGTTTATTTGCCAGGACATAAAATCTGGAAATAAATTCAAGAAATTCAATAACTTTTCAGTTTTGATGGAATTCCACTTTGAAACAGATGAATAGACGCAACCAAACATAATGAAATTTCCCCACAAAACATCTTGAAATTTAAAAAAACGAAAAAATACAAATACATTTAGCATCTCTGATGATCGCGTGCTCGCCAAGTTTATCTTCCGGGAAATAAAATCAAGAAATAAATGTCAATTCCTACTCTCTAGGGAAATTCGAACATTTTTATCAGACGCACTAAAGAAGGTTCGCATCAGGGAGCACTTCTATAACAAGAATGGACAGGAAGTAGGAGGAAACAGAGGAAACTCTGAGAAAGAAATTGGGAAGCAGGAAAGAAACAAAAATGGGAAAAAAAAGGCCAATATATCGAGTATTTTAGAAGTTACCTGTTTTCTATACAACCAAGTGCAGTGAAGAAACGAGGGTTATTCATAAAATGAGGCAAAAAAAAAACAGTAAAAACAATTAATAAATTAAAGAACTATAACAAATAATAATAAGAGTAGAATTTTACAGATAAATAAAGTTAATTGATTTCAAAGTTACAACCTTTTGCAATAATGCGGAGATGCAAATGTGTATTGAAATTTTCGGCAATGGGAAACGAGTCTTCTACCGTAATTCTTTCTCATTCCCGCCGAAGCGATTGCTTTGGAGTTGCTGTTTCTAATGCCACTTGCCACACGGGCAAGCCTGCTGGGTGAAACCTGCGCAAATTTAAGGCATAGTGTGCGTTTCTTGTTTTTCAGTGACGCCATCCTATGGCCAAGAATTCGTCTTCAGTCACGCATGCACGTCACATCCCGTTTTATAGGGCGGACCCATTCACTCATCCATTCATTCATGAATCCACAGATCGTAATTTTGACCTGAATTAGAGAACGATTGATCCAGTACCCCCAGAGATATTGATTTGTTATGGGAACATGGAGGTCTTTTGTGACTCTACAGATTTAACGTGCATCAGTCACCATTTACTATACAGGTAGTCTTCGGCTGGCGGGGTTCGAACCCACGAACATGGATCCAGCTCCCTACCGACCAGGCTATCCCGGCTTTAGAGTAAAGTGATCAGACGTCCTCAAATATTGAACACAATCCTCGAATGTCATTTATTGTCTCCAAAAATTTTCCACTTCGTAAGGGCAGAAAATGACCCGAAATGTTAATATGTTTTCTCAACTGTGCCGAACTATCACCGAATTCATAGAATTTTTTTTCTTATAATATATAGTAATATATTAAAAAAATCTGAAATTCGCATGTTTTTTTATTCTTTTTTTAACAGGATAGTTTTGTTTTTAACAAAGATCACAAACGAAAAGAAAAAAGGCACCATGCTGAAATGTGAAAACATCTTAGTTTTCTCAAAATAATTTTAGCGAAAAATAAGCAAAACTAAATAATTATGTACACTAACTTATGTAAATAATTATGTAACTAAATATTATGTGTTCAAAAGCGGAAAATTATCTATTTCAAAACTGTTAGAAGGAGATGATTCTGCATTTAGTCAACAACTTAAAAAGTAATTTTTAATTGTAATAAATTAATTTTAATAAAAAATTTTAAATAAATTAATTTTAATAAAAAATTTTAAATAAATTAATTTTAATTTATTTAAAATTAATTATTTTTAATTAATTAATTCCATAATAATTTTATGGAATTAATTATATAATTAATAATTAAATAAATTAATTTTTAAGTTAATAATTATTAATAAATTAATTTTTTTCCATAAATATATGGGTCACCAGAAATCGTAAAATGTTTCGACGAAACTCAGCTGCTTTGTCTTCAAATCAAGGTTCATAAATTTGGTTATTTTACTTTAGAGAGCCCAAACTTACAACTAACAACCCTTATGCACAGACGAAACAAATGATATCACACTGTCAGTTTCTTTGCATCTTAAATTAAAACATTTTGCTTGCCATTGTAAAAGAGTCAAAACACAATTTGTAAACTAAGTTATATATTTTAAAATATTTAATAATGAAAATAATCGTATGGTAAAATTTGCCGTGTATACTGAAATCGGAGTGCTTTGGTAATGACTTTTAGTGAAATTAACAATGAAAGAAAATTTTATCACCATGCTGTTTACTAGTAAATTTAGTAAAATTTGATAATTTTTAAAATGATACCTTAAAACATAGCAAAAACGCTTTTTAATCGATTAAATTTACTTTTCATTTCGCCTTCTTAATAAATGTCTGGATTTTAATAAATGTAATAGGAACAATTTTAAAAGCCGGAATTTTCTGGTAAACTGCAATTATATGAATGGTTTAAATAGCGGTTATTTTGGTTTTATTAACCAGAATTAATTTTTTTCCAACAAAAATGTCATTACCATATAAGTATGGTAATTTTTAACTTGAACTTTAGTCGAAAAAATAATGGTAATATGAAGGTGAATGAATTCTCTGAAGCGAAAATATAAAAGTAGGTGAAAGTGGATACCTTTTACGTGTGAAATAAACGATGCACTGTGTTTTTGGCTAAGAGTCAAAAATTAATTTTTCAACTAAAATATGTGTAGGCAGTTTTGATATATCCCAAATTAAGTATTTATAATCATTCCAAACATTATAATTTACTTTTTGGACCGATGAGAGTACAATTTAATGAAAATTATGTTTAAAAAAATTGTTTGAAATGTAACTTTTAAATTTTTATTTCAGAAATAAATGTAGGAATTTCACCTTACTGTTACATTTTTATCAGAGTAATTAGTGTTAAATTATAGTACAATTTTTCAATTTGTTGAATTAGTTAATACTCTTGACAAGCTTATAGTTTATATCTTATCATTTGACATTTTACAATGTTTGAATGACTTTCGAAAATGAGCTCCAAAAAGTTCTACGAGGTAATTAGTTAAACTTTTTTTTGTTGTCTTCTTTGATGCTTCTTCTTTCGAAAAAACCTGCCCCATTTTGCCCGTATTGCAAAGGTGAACTGAATATACTGAAAAACAAAAATTATGTTTTTTCTTCATGCTTTCGCGTTATTTTGTAATGTTACTTCGGAAATATTATTTGCTTTTCATTTTCAATGTAAAATTACGAAAATTATTATATTTTCATTACTATATTTAATTATTTAAACGTACTATATAATCTTTTTTATTTTTGCTTGCCATATTTCAGCCGCCATTTTGTTTTTTGGGATATTTTTAGTGTATTTCAAAATTTCAACAATGAATTCAATTTATCACTACATAAAAACCCCTAACTACAAATTTTGAAACACAATTTATAGAAACACTAATTTTGGTCACAAAACCTTGGCTGTTGGCCCACAATGCGATGTTAGAAATCGAAATGCAATTTGAATCAAAAGAGAGCTACTCAAATCTCCATTTGTCCATTGATCTAAACAAATTTTTGAAAAGAGAAATTAAAATTTGCAATTAACATAAGACAAAAAGTTTGTCGTCTTTTCATGGATGTAATAAGAAAATAATCATAAATTTTCATAAATAAAAAATTTAATCAAAAATGTCACAAAAATATCAGAGAATTTAATAAGACTTATCGAATTTTTACCTAACGATCTATCAAGAGCATCTGTTGGAGTATTTCTTAAGACAACGAAAATAAAAGTTCTAAGTTAAAAATTATCGCTCTTGATTTTTCATAAATTTTAAAAAAAGTTAATTTGTTAATTAAATAATGTTTAATTAACATTATTTAATTATACAAGGTCCGGCTATTAATTTCCAGGACTGACGTAACTGTAGGATAACGAAAAGCCAGAAGATGGCGCTAATGATTGTATATTGAAGAGTGTTTTCTTGCGCATGTGCAGTGCAATCGGCACCATAATGAAGTAAGTGGTTCTCGTAGAAAGGCGCATTAAAACGTAGCTCTTAAATTCCTATTGTTGAAGTGAAAATGGAGCAAGAATAAACATTAAATGTTGCTTCAAATTGGGCAAGACAGCTGCAGAAACCTACAAATGATTTAAAGAAATTTACGGCGAGGAAGCATTATGTCGCTCCAGAACTTTTGAATGGTTTAAACGCTTTTGAGACAGCGCGAAAGCGTGGAAGATGATCCACACACAGGTTGGCCGCAGTCGTTACGCACGCCGGAAGAAATTGAAAAGGTTCGCTTCCACACATTGCGTTGCCTGTGAGGCGATTCTTAGCCCAGCATGGTGTCGTTGAAATGCAGCATCCACCATACTCTCCAGACCTAGCACCCGCAGACTGTTTCCTAAGCTGAAAAATTCTCTGAAGGGGACAAGATTTCAAGATGTCGAAGCCATCAAGAAGACTGTAACGTCACTATTAAAAAGCATTCCAAAAGAGGACTTTAAAACTTCGATCCGAAATTTGCACTGCCGAGCACAGACGTGCATTATGGCTGATGGGGGTTACTTCGAATAATATTAAATGGCTATGTGTTTAATTTTATTNAGGCAGAAGTGAGTAGTCTTTGTCGATAGATCTCTATTTTAGTATTTTGTCGAAAGCGCTTTTTTTTCACGAATTCATATATTACGAATTTATTAATTATAGCCAAAATTTTAACCTTTTTAAAGAGATATCAGTTTTAGAAATTTTATCTTCAGATTTCGTACTATAGCACATTTCTAATAGGTTTAACGAATTACATGTCTTTTATTTGAATTCAAATTTATTTTAATGACTATTTACTAAAAAGATGTAATTTGTTTTTAAAAAAAAGTTGTTATATGGATTAGAATGATTGTTTTGAATTCTTAGAATTTTGTGCATTTGCAATGTACCTAAGTTAGTAGCGAGCTTGGTTTGCGAAGCAAACCATATAGATTGCGTAGCAATTTTCGGGGGTTGGCGAGCGTTAGCGAGCAGGGGGTGCAGCCCACTAGTATATTTTAAAATACTTAATAATGAAAATAATCTTGGTAAAATTTGCCGTGTATACTGAAATCGGAGTGCTTTGGTAATGACTTTTAGTAAAATTAACAATAAAAGAAAATTTCATTACCATTATGTGTACTAGTAAATTTAGTAAAATTTGATAATTTTAAAATAATACCTTAAAACATAGCAAAAACGCTTTTTAATCGATTTAATTTACTTTTCAGTTTTGCCTTATTAATAAATGTCTGGATAACAATTTTAAAAGCCAGAATTTTCTGGAAAACCGTTATTATATGAATGGTTTAAATAGCGGTCATTTTGGTTTTATTAACCAGAATTATGTTGTTTTTTTTCAACAGAAATTTCATTACCATATAAGTACGTTAATTTTTAACTTGAACTTCAGTCGAAAAAATAATGGTATTTTGAAGGTGAATGAATTCTCTGAAGCGAAAATATAAAAGTAGGTGAAAGTGGATACCTTTTACGTGTGAAATAAACGATGCACTGTGTTTTTGGCCAAGAGTCAGAAATTAATTTTTCGACTAAAATATGTGTAGGCAGTTTTGATATATCCCAAATTAAGTATTCATAATCATTCCAAACATTATAATTTGCTTTTGGACCAACGAAAGTACAATTTAATAAAAAATATGTTTAAGAAATTGTTTTAAATGTAACTTTTACATTTTATTTCAGAAATATATATAGGAATTTCACCTTACTGTTACATTTTTATCAGAGTAATTAGTGTTAAATTATAGTACAATTTTTCAATTTGTTGGATTAGTTAATACTCTTGACAAGCTTATCGTTTATATCTTATCATTTTATATTTTACAATGTTTGAATGACATTCGAAAATTAGTTCCAAAAAGTTCTACGAGGTAATTAGTTAAACTTTTTTTTGTTGCTTTCTTTGATGCTTCTTCTTTCGAAAAAACCTGCCCCATTTTGCCCGGATTGCAAAGATGGACTAAAATATACCGAAAAACAAAAATTATGTTTTATTTTTCATGTTTTCGCGTTATTTTGTAATACTACTTCGGAAATATAATTTTCTTTTCATTTTTAATATAAAATTACGAAAATTATTATGTTTTCATTGCTATATTTAATTATTTAAACGTACTATATTATTTTTTTATTTTTGCTTGCCATATTTCAGCCGCCATTTTGTTTTTCGGGGCATTTTTAGTGTATTTCAAAATTTCAACTATGAATTCAATTTATCTGCACATAAAAACCCCTAAATACAAATTTTGAAACAAATTTTATCGAAATTCTAATTTTGGCCACGGAACCTTGGGTGTTGCACCACTGTGCGATGTTATAAATCGAAATGCAATTTTAATCAAAAGAAAGCTACTCATTTGCCTAATGATCTGCACAAATTTTTGAAAAGAGAAATTGAAATTTGCAATTAACATAAGATAAAAAGTTTGTCGTCCTTTCATGGATGCAATAAAAAAATATTCATAAACTTTCATAAATAAAAAATATAATCAAAAATGTCACAAAAAGAATCAGAAAATTTGATAAGACTTATCGAATTTTTACCTGACGATCTATCAAGAGCATCTGTTGGAGTAGTTTTCAAGACAGCGAAAATAGAAGTTCTAAATCAAAAATTATCGTTCTTGATTTTTCATAAATTTAAAAAAAAGTCAATTTGTTAATTAAATAATGTTTAATTAACATTATTTAATTAGCAAATTTAATTATTTATTTATGCTCAACTAACATTATTTAATTTGAATTAACAAACTTAGTTCAAAGTTTATTTTTTAACAAGATTCACCTTTTTCTTTTATAAAAGCTTTATTATCTAAAAAAGTGTTTGAAATCATTTTCTAAAATCTTATAATATTATAAAGAAAATCCTCCCATAATTAATTCTAAAAGAAAATAGTTTTTTTGAATATTCTTAATTAATTCTGATTTTAATATGTTAATTATTAAAGCTTGAATTTACTGTTCATCTTTACGAAATTTAAGGGAGAACAACACTAAAATTTTCAACATAAAATAACATTAAAAAAATCTCTTGCATTCTTAATAGTTTATTTATCGTTTATTTAAAATTATTGTACGTATTGTTTAAAAATATTGTATTGCTACGCTAAGAACATAAAAGGCGTCGCGTAAGAGAAGATTGACAAGAAATAGGGCTAGACCAGCACTTGAGACTAGCACTTTTGTACTTATATGGATTATTGATTACAAAAAGTCTGAAAATCATAAAAACAACTCAGAATATTTTAAAATTAAAATAAAACAGTACATAAAGAATAAAACGGAAAAATAAAAAAAAATGATCATTTCAATATGCTAAAACTGATTAATTTACATAAAATGCTACAGAGCTGTTTTTAAAACTTTTGTAATAGTTAGATATTTTTAAAATTATCTAAACGATATAGTATAGGTAAAGATGAAAAATATTACTTTTCAAAAGGGGATTTTAAAACTGAATAAATATGTATGCGTTAAAACAAAGACCATTTTGAAACTCAGAAAGTATTTAAACTGAAATAGACTTACGACAACACAACAATTCATATTTAAATTTTAATTTATACAGTCCGTTAACAATTTTCTATTTATAAACGAAAGGAAGTTTAAATCAGATTTTAAAGGAAAGTTGTTTGAATCAAATTGAATAATCATTCTTATTCTATTAAATAACAAAAAAAGTTAATATTAAAACAAGTGTATATTTATTTAAAATTGAATTTCAGAAGGAATATGAAGAAAAAAAATTCTAATAAAATTTCCGTACTGAATGAAAATGACTTTTCTCTTTAAAAAAAAGACTATAATTCTGGTTAATAAAACCTAAATTATTTGATGTTTAAACCTTTCATTTGGTAATTTTTCTGTTCATACGGTAACGCTTACCTTAAATTCTGGTTTTCAAAATTGCAGTTCTTATTACTACACATTTAGTACAGAAAACAAAACTGGAAGCTACATTTTACCGAGCAAGTGAAGAGTTCTTATTTAGACCTTATTTAAACATATAACATTTATTTATATTACTAAATTTATTAACAATTTATTAATTTAATACATTTAATTTATTATATATTTAATATATTTAATTTATTATATATTTAATATAGTTAATTTATTACCTTAAAATGAAACAAAACTTTATTTTGACCACAATCAGCGCTATTCAAAAGAATACTTTTTTTAAATTCAGAAATTACCTAATTCATGCCAATTAAAGCGATACCTACCGCTGAAACATCTACTCCGAAGAAGTTGAGCTCATGCCACCTCTGAATCTATTTTGTCAGGTTTTTGAACTAACAGCAGATAAAATTTATAGTTTATTTAGTCGAAATTATAGTTGCCAAAATTTTATTCTATTAATATTAGCCTAAATATATGTTTATTTATTTTATTTCTTCAAACAAAATTATATTCGATGAAAAACATTAAAAATCATCAGTGAAAATAGGTAAATACTACGCACAAAAATCCTTAACATCTTCCTTTATAAAAGAGTTTATTTCAAATAAATAGACCCGCAAAAGAGTTGTGAGTTACTGTAACATACTATAAACATAAGGATTGAACTAAAAAGCAAAAAGGAGGAACGTATAAATCTTAGCCCTCATTTGCTCAAATTCACTAGTGTCACTTAGGCGGTTCTCCCACTAAGCTGTTCAAATGATTTTAACACATATCAAAAAACCATGTTTAATTGTTATATTTACCATGTTATATTTGTTATATTTATCATTACCAAAGCGCTTCGGTAAAAATTGACGTGTTTTTCGGTACTATGCTTGTCAGTTCATAGTCAATTTTACCACATTTTGGTAGTTCTGACCATACTTTTTTATCAGAGTGAAATCTATTGATATTTATGTTACATACCCTAAATATTTTCCAACACTCATGCATTTATCAGGTATTTAATAAACGCATTTCAGTAAGGCATCAAAAGGAAAACGGAAGTAAAAAGAAATAAAAAGAAAATGTATTGATAATCTCAATAAACTGATGATTTTTATAAAATATATTTGATTTTTTTAATTCGTCTAATTTATATAGATATGAAGAACTTGTCAACACTGTTGGAATTTTCATTCTAAAACTTCAGTAAAGTAAAGCCATACTAATAATCGCAAAATTTTATCATACTTATTTATATTGTGCATTCTATTGATTTTAATTTCCTCAATGATAATAATTTGCTATTTAAATAATAATCCCTTTTAAAGTTTCAGTTTTAAAAACAACACATTTTGTGCTTCTATAAATAGATCTATAAATAGAATCTAAAGCAAACTTTACTACTCAGAAATTTCCTTTTGATGGAGTAACTGTAGTGTAAATTAAATTTAATTGAATTTAAATTGAAGCAAATTATGCATACAATTTAAATAAACGCAGACAAATTATTCCCTTTGTCTTAACTTCAAAAGAATAAATGTGGAAACATATTTCATTGATCGTTAAAAGAGCATTTATGACATATTTTAACTTCAAAAGAATACATTTCATTTTTTTCTTTAACTTTTTAACGGTGTATTTTCACTATGCTAATGGTGAACTAAAAACAGATTATAAAAATTTCACTCATTTCATTTAATTCCTCTAAACATTAAAAAAATGTGCGAAACTAGCATGAATACTGTTAAATTTTATAATAATAGATTTCTAAAATACCCTAAAACAAAATTTAAATATATATTATGTTATTTAATCCCTACAAATCTGTTATGTTAATTACATATATTATTTAATTACTTTACTACGCTACTAACTGCGACACTTTAAAGGCAGAAAATACTTCTTTTGCTTCGAAATATAGTATATTGTTTAAAAATCTCACCGAAATGTAAATTTTAATTCATTTTTGTTAATTAAAGTGCATTTTTTAAGATTGATGAATATTTTATGATATTAGATTTGCAAAAACACTTAAAAACAAAGCATAAATTTATATCATGTTATTAAATTAGTACAAATCTGTTATGTAAATAACACATGTTATTTAACACTAGAAGGACTGAAATATTTATATTGCCCAAAAACAGTCAAAATGACTGCTTTGTGAAAGAGTAACTGATGTATAAAGAAATTTGTTTAAATATAATTTTTAATATTTCTGATATTATTTTTAGTTACATAATAAGTAATAAGTAAATATTAACAATAAAAAAATTATATGTTGTACAAAAGGTCACAAAATTCTAAGAAATTGTATTATCATTGTTTTTCTAATTGAAATTAGAAAGCAGTCAAAATGACATCCTTGGGCAATTTAGTGTTAAACACTTACTAAACTTTCAATTACAACAATTTAATGACAAAAAATTCTTCTTTGGCTTTGAAATGTATTATATTGTTTCAAACTCACCAAAAAAAGACTTTTAATTTTCATTAATTTTTGCTAAGTAATAAAATAATTTTTTTAAGATTAGTGAATATTTTAAATTATTTATACATCAATTCGTTATACATTCAGCATAATAATAAAAAAAATTGCATAAAATAATATTTATGAACTATACGTTTTTCTGAAATTGTTATCTATCCTAAATATGATAATTTACTAAATCCTATGCAAGTTTTCTGTTTGATATAAATGTTTAGAAATAAACTATTCGTTTTAGTAAGAATAAAAATGCTTTTTTTTTCAGTTTTACGAACATTAAAATTGTTCGAATATTTAATTTGTAAGCTCTAAACTGAATTCAAAAGAATATTGAAATATTGCATTTACATATGTTTATGATTGTTATGGATTTTTATAAATGCATCTATAACTATTAAACTTTAAAAAAAAACAAAAGTAATTTGCTATATTATTTTCTACCCTCTAATTTAATAACGCTATAATATTTATTTAAATATATATTCTATTAGCTTTTATAACTGAAATATTACCATCATTGTTACATATTTTTACAAATAGAGCTGTATCCATTTCAGATAAACTCAAGAATTATAAACTTATAAACTTTCTGTTTCCTCCTTGGAGTCTAAGACTTCAAATTAGTTGAAACTAAAGTATTTAACACCATCTGGTATTTCCATTTGTTTTGATTAAAATTATGAATTACAGCTTTTGTTACACATTTCTAATAATAAGTATGTAATAATATAAAAATTTTACCGCTATTGATGGATGTTTTTACTAATACATTCATATTTATTATACATAATAAAGATAAGAATAACCTGTTAAAAGATTTTCTAGCTTATTTTCTAATCCTCTTGGAGTTGAAGAAGCAGTAGTATTTGTTGAAGAAAAAAAGTTTTTAACACTGTCTGGAGTATCCATCGTTACGTAAAAAGTAGAAAGTTATAGTTTTTCCACTTCATGAAAAGTAAATCTTTCTTCAAATTTTTTGCTTATGGATTATCTTAATTTTCACTGCAACACTTTGCAGTACTCAAAATTTGTTTTAAAAAAAGATTTGAATCTCTTATTTCAATTTCTCAAAATAAATTTTGCTGTTCTGTAAATATCCGTAATGGCTTCATAAACAACACTATTTTAAGATAAGATCCGTCTCAGATGCTAATGAAAGCATAAAAATCTATTTCAGGCGCAAAATAAGAAGTGCTTTTGGTCCAGATTTGTAAATTAAACTGAGGCAACTGAGTTTGTCTCCATCTAACACATTTATTTGCCGTCTCTTTGTACCGGCAAAATTAAATCGATGGCGCCAAATCTCTCCTTTAGACAGAAAATTGCCGACAAAACACATAAGAGAGATTTGAAAGTAAAATAAAAATAAAGTTTTTATGTATCAATACTGTGAAAAAATTGAAATTGCTCCTTAAAAAATTGAATAGCAGAAAAATGTTGATAAACAATATTTTTCTTTATTATTAATATTATCAATAAGGGCCTGATTCGTAATAGAATTAACTAAAATTGTTTTTGAATCTGTTTCATGAAGGTTTAATCCGTGGAAAAAATTGTTCGCTAAAAATTTCTTTATTAATTTATACAATTTTCCATGTGCAAATCCATTTCGGGCAAATCCGTGTTAAAATTATCTATTAAAATTTTTTCTTTGATAATTTAAATAATTTTTCTATGTGCTAATCCATATCGTGCAAATCCGCGGCTAAACTTATTTGCAAAGCAGGCAATTTATGTTTCTCTTTTCTATTTTATATTTTTTCTTAAATAAACATCTATCTTCTAAAACTATTTATGATCAATTTTTAATATTACCTTGCGCACATCCATTTCGGGCCCATCCTTGGTAACTAACAAATCAAAACTCAGAATAACAAATCACTTCAGCAGTGCAGTAAGAACGACACTTTAAAACCCTCTTGTTACACTCAATTTGCGCTTTTGTTTTCATCATTTTTTGTTTTCATATTTTGTAATCTGGCAATCTTTCTGCGAAAACATTTTTAAATCATTCTTGAAAAATAACTGTCCATGTAAGTTGTTATGATTTTGCTATTCGCTTTATAGTTCCCCCTTTTTAATGTTTTTTCTATTTATTTTATTTTATTTTATGATCTGTTTTTACATGTTATTTTTACTTTTTATGATCTATTTTTATGTAGTTATTTTATAAAAAAAATTTTTGAATGCTCNATTATCGTAGTCTTTTGTTATTTACTCAGGCAGGAATTTCTTTGATACTGGAAAAAACTTCAAGTCTCAAACATTGACAAAAATATGGAATGACAGCTTCAAATTGCAATACAGTACTAATTATAACATGAACTGTAGTAATTTCGGAATGTTTTAAACGTTCTTGATTATAGTTAATCAATTTTTATGCTAGATACGTCATAAGACATGTTGATTATGGTAAATAGTCAACGTGACCAAAATAATTAGAAATAAACTAACTAGAATAGTTGTGACTAGAAAACAAATTAGAATAAATTAAACTAGATTATATTAGAAATAAACAGTATTTGCTATAAAAAGGAAAAATATAAACAAAATGAACACGAATATACTAATAAATAATAAATAAGTAATATAATAAATATCAATAAATAATGAATAATGTATACTATAAATAAGGAATAAATTGAACTAGAATAATAGTAACTATAAATAAAAAATTTTAATTTCTAGTAGAAAAAAAGAAAAGAAAATTAAGAAGGATTTTAAAAAAGTGTACTAATGGTAGACTTCAAATATAGACCTATAGAAGACGCATTAAAAAAATCCATCTTCTTGACAAATGAACTTCAGATTTTTATGTCAAAGAATCATTTGAATATGATATCAAAGCTGCGTTTTCATTCGAAGAAATACAAATGATATTTAATAGCATTGTATGACGTAACTAATAAATTAATTATTAGACTTTTAATTCATTAATAATTATTATAGTTTAAAAATGATTGCGGTTATACACCACAAATATAGAAACATAGAAGACGCATTAAAAAATTTCATCCACTTAACAGGTGAACTTCAGATTTTTATGTCAAAGAATCATTTGAATATGTCAACGCATTTTCATTCAAAGAAATACAAAGGATATTTAATATCATTGTATGATGTAATTATTCCATTAAGTATTAGACTTTTAATTCCTAAATAAGTATTTTGATTTGAAAGAAATATACATATCTCTTGTTTATAGTTTTTTTTTTCAAATTAATTTGTAAACAAATCTTTTTGAAATTGATTTTAATATGAAAAGAGTCAGAAACTAAGCCTTTATTTAGAATTTAAGCAAGCCGAATTTAGAATTTAAGCCTGATTATCCTTAATTTGAGAATAAATATTTACAACCTGCACTGAAGATGTTATGAGAAAAGTTGATTATTCTATTGACAATAAGGAAATAAAGAACTGGTTTTGCGTATGAAAGAGCATAAGAGTCACAATTATTCTACAAAATATTTTTTTTTAAAAATTAAACAAGCTTTAAGAAAAGTTTGTTTAATAACAATTTGAAGCGAGGAATTTTTACTTTCTTATCTTAAAAGAAATAAATTAGTACACAAAAATTTCATTAAATTTAATCCAGTTTTTTAAGTTACTTAGAGGGATGTAT
This sequence comes from Parasteatoda tepidariorum, assembly GCF_043381705.1. Classification (NCBI taxonomy): domain Eukaryota; kingdom Metazoa; phylum Arthropoda; class Arachnida; order Araneae; family Theridiidae; genus Parasteatoda; species Parasteatoda tepidariorum. The sequence continues at coordinate 89,952,853 of NC_092207.1, forward strand.
AATTTCGTCAAAAATATTCAGTTTGTTCAAAGTCAAACAATATTTCGGGTGTAAGCAAATGTAGGTAATGTAAACATAGAAAGTAAGTGAGGTTTATAGTTTCATATATTTGAGTAGCACTCACGACAACATTTTACCTTTTTTTCTTTCCTTTTTCGGTAGACTAGGATTTAGTGAAATCGTGTAAGTGTTGTTTTACCAATATATTTGAGACAAAGAAATGGAACGAAGTTTTTCTGTGGGTATTGTTTAGCAGCAAAGTAAGCGCTGAAATTGCTCTGAGCCCTCCCAAGAACGTTTATCAGAATAAAATGTTTTGTGTTTGGCCTGAAAACATTATGTTGGGAGCGAAGTAAAATGTGAGTAAAGAAAAATACTGATGAAATAAATTCCACAGGAAAAAAAAATTTCTCATTTGCACGTGATTTTTTAATAGTTGTTGGATATTTTCTCATTGCTTGATTCAAATCCGCTATCGGTTTTTCTCTGCAAGCTACAGTTGTTGTTTTATTAATACATTTTTCGTCTATTGTTGTCGAATTGTACAAGATTAAAAACGTTATATACATTAGGGAGTCACATAATGGTTGCAACACACTTTTCGGGTATTTAGAATACATCATCAGGATTGAAACTGCATTATAATCCACGGCCAGAAATTTTATCGTATGCCGCTAGGGGATTTTTCCTACTATGAATTGCTTTTTCGTATGCTTCCAAATATGTCTTAATAGGAAAGGACCTCTAACCTTATGCGACGACATTTTCGGACATGTGTTCCTATGAAATTTCAATTCTAATGATATACATTACCTTCCCTAGACATTTTTGACAACATACACACAAATCCGTGTTATATATCAAGTTATTAAACTTGGTCATTTCGGGAAAAAGAGAAGAAAATCATTTTAAAAAATGAAAACCACTTTCAAATTTGATATGCCCATATTCGAACTAGGCAAGATAAAGTATTTGTATAAATGCAACAAAAAAAATTTTTTCCCAGTTTTATTCGTATTTATAACCTTACTAATGCTTATTTTCTAGAAAATTTAATACCTGATCATTTTATGCACAGATAGTTAATAATCTTAGTTTTTGGCAGCATTAAGGCCAAATATTTCTGTATGCCAAAAAACATCACACTTATCTTGCTTTAATAGGTAATAAATATATATATATTAGTGTGTTGAATAGTGTTAAAATGACGAAATTCGATGTCAATATTACAACTCCTTATCTCTTCTGCATTACAACTCCTTATCTCTTCTGCATTACAACATGGCCCTATATCTCCCCTTAATATTGATCCATAATATTCAAACTGAACCAGGTATTATAATATCGGGTACTAGTGTATCCTATTAAAGGAAATAATAATAGGTTTAATAGGGAGCCAACAATGTAGTCTTATAGGTTACTATGTATGTATTTATATAATAGCGTTAAAATGAGGAAATTCCAAGTCAATATTCTTTAATACTGCATGGTCCTATATCACCCCTTAATATTGACCCATAATAATCATGTTGGATCAGGTATTATATTATCGGGTAATAGTGCACCCTACTAGATAATTATAGGCTTATTAGGGGGTACATAATGTGGGCCTATAAGTTACTATGTATGCATGCATATAACAGTGTGTTGAATAGCGTTACATTGAAGAAATTCGAAGACAGTATTAACACATTGCCCGATATCTTGCCTTAGTATTGACTCATAATATTCATATTGGACCAGGTATTATATTACCGGGTAATAATGGGGGAATACTAGAGGAAATAGTTATAGGCTAATTAGGGGGTACACAATATGACAATCAAGTTTATATATATATAATAGTGTGTTTATTAGCNCATTGGGAGGCCCTCTCTATCACTTGAGTCACCACGGTCCACATCAAAGCTATTATATTAAATCTCCTTTGTTTTTAAAAAGAATATTCCAGACTAGTGGATTAATCTTTATGGAAACTTTGTAAAAACAATAAAAGTAAACCTATCTATTTAATAGAAAACTCAGTTAAAATTCAAAATAACCTGAATCTAGTGTGTGAAGTCTGCAGTAAACCGTAACATAACTATAGATTTTAATTTTAGAAAAAGAAGTTTCATTAAGAAAGTCTTGAGATGATCATTTTTAAATATTTATACATTTTTAGAAAATCGAACCTTTTCTTAAAATTTTTCTATTAAAACATTAACCACATTTGCAGTTTTCTGTATCACCTTATTTTTTGAAACCCACAGTTGATTTCTAGATCCAGAAGCATAGAATTTTAATTTCGAATAGAGTATATTTTAGTCGACTTAATTAAATTTTACCTTTCTAAAAATTACTAGACTATGTAGATATTTAATAATTCATTCCTAGCATTTACACTAAAACGTAATGAAAATATGCGTTCAAAAAGGGATATTAAAACTAGGATTCCATATTCTTTTTATATATTTAAATAATAAAACTATATAATAACTCTTATTTTCGGATTCATTCATTCTTCAATAAACTGTCTAGACGCTCGAGAAAATAAATTTATGTCTGATAGTCTTATGAAAATGAAATCATTTTTAAATTATTACCTTTAAAATTATCTTACAAAAATATGTTTTATTTGTTTTCTTTGTCTATTCGCAATTGAAGCGAATGCATATACTTAAACTGGAATATTTTAAATCGTGGTACGATTTATGTTAAAGAGACCAATGCAGGTGACATTTGAAGTGCTTGAATACGCTATTCCCTTAAGTCTAACCAGGATTTGAATTATGTATAGGCTAAATTTAAGCATATTAAAACATAATAATTTAAAATAAAACTGTATTTAAATAATATATTAGAACAAAAGACAAAGTTAACAAAAATAATCTGAGATGTATTAAAATATTTTATAATTACATGCTAGTTTCGACAGTACCCTGGGCTTCCATGCAGTATAATAAAGAAAAAAATATGAAGCAAATCATTATAAATCAGATTAAAAAAAGTGATGAAACTGAAATGAAACAGAACCACCCAATGAAAAGAGGAAATGAATTTCCGGGCACAGATTTTTGGAAAGTCTATCACATTCCCATAAATAATTAATCCTTAATTAATGATCTTTCTGTTGGCTTATTTCATCTAGTATAAGGAGGCTTTCATATTTTAGTTGAACCACAATAAGTAGACAAAATCGCTTCTTGATTTTAATTATTAGAAATATTTAAATAAATTGTAATAAAACCTAAGCTGTTATGTAATTTTATAAGGGAAAATAATTTATTTACCTCATTAATGTGTTCCAGTTAAAAATTTATTTTAAATATCGCAAAAGATATGATTAATTAAATATTTTCGCTTTGCTGTTAACTTGCATGTCTTATTACAAAGATTACGGCAAGTCTTAAAAAAATTAATTTGTTAATTAAGATGTTATCGGAAAATTGCAATAATTAAAATAAGAGCTATTTATCAAGATAAATCATTATTTAATAATGTGGCTGGTGCATAATAGTTGTTTTTTATGTGTTTTAAGAAAAGTCCATTTTTTAGTGCTATTTTAATTTTTTCATTCATATTTGACATCAAAGAAACTTTGCTGTTTTGCAAGTTCAAATGCTCTTACATTAGCTAAAAAATGTCCTTGGAAATCAATTTCTCGCATAAATCACAGTTACTATTTTTAAACATTAACTTTCAAATATATTTTTTGTTCCCCATCTTTAAGACCAAAACAAATTCTGAATAAAAAGGTTTAACTATTTTCTTAAGTTTCGAAACTAATTATACATGTTATTGAATAAAAAATATTTTACTATACAATATAATAAAAACGATTGCATACCCTCTTATTATAAAAAGATACAAATAATAAAATTATTATGGTATACTTAAAAAATTAGTACATCCTTTTGTTAAAAAAAACATAGTCATTTTTTAAATTTTTTTTAAATTAAGAAAAAAGTACAACTTTTAATTCGAAAATTTTAAGAAAGTTCATACTAAACAATAAAATGGATTATATTTTTTCACCCGATTTTGTTTTGCTTTTTACTATCTATAAGGTCAATTATTAATTTTGTCTTTACAGCAGTCCACTTGTGAAGGAAAAAGATTATCTTTGCAGATTTTGAAAGTATATCCATTTTCTCAGACCAGCTGCTACAGTTTCTTTCCATGCAACTTTTCGAAAAGTTAATTTATTTTTCTCTCTATATCACAGAATCTAGTTTAGTGTTAGTCTTTTTTTTTCCAAGTTCACTCGGAGTAGAAATTTACATGAAAGTAAAAGAAAAAACCATAAATTGAAAGAATTTTACAATTCTTTGAAAAGAAATTTAAAGCAGAATACCTTCATTTTCAAAAAAAAAGTAAATACCTCATTTATAGTAAAGATTAAACTAGCCCAACAAAATATGCATGATAATTAGGCGGGAGCTTTATAAAAAATCTTATTTCTTTAATTACCAAGTGAAAAAAAATTATCTACGTGACATAATTGACTGACGCACTTGCAAGGAATGGAAAATGAGAAACATTTAAACAACATAATTATGCAAAAATTTGACATAGAAAAGCGCAAATTCCATTAAGTTTTTTTTTTATATTTATGAATCTATCATTAATATAACATAAGACGAAGAAAACAACTGCGGTAAAATTACCGTGCTATATAGGTAAGTTATTTCTTTCAAAAATAACATAGTTCTTATAATAAAGCAAATATACAATATTTAAACCATTCATATGGTAACGGTCCCAGTTAATATGATAACACTTGATCAGGAATTCTAGTTTTCAAATTTATTGTCTTTATTACCACTCACTTAGTTAAAAAAACAAAAATGAGAGGTAAATTTAACCGAATAAATGGTTTGTATGCCACGCTCTAAGGTATCATGATAAAATTACCAAATTTAATTACATTTACTAAATTTAATACATTTCATGAAGCAATATTTTATTGTTAAGTTTACCAAATTCATCATCAAAGCACTTATTGGTGTACCAATAGAGTGCGAAATGCGGTAAATTTCACTATATTCTGGTAGTTTTGATCGTACTTTATTTTCAATGAATGTGTAGAGGAAATTTATTTACAAAATTAGCTTCTCCTTAACTCTAAAAATGGAGCAAGAATTTTTAGAGACGAAACTTATAATATAGCGTTTATAATTTAATTTAAGGTCTTTTTTGATTTATTTATGAATAATATGAGATACGAGAAATCGAATACTTTAAAAAAAATTTAAATTCTATTCGAAGATAATTAAATTAAAAGACACCAGCACTTTGAGGTAAGAAAACGTTCGAAAGTGAGTATCTTTTTTCTGTTGACACATCAGTTCAGTTAGCACAGTTTAAGTATTACGTTATAACTTATTGATTTCAAGTAAATTATACGGCTTTTTTTCCTATCTCTCCGGGCTTTATATATCAAACTTTTTGAAACATTTTAAAAACGCATGCATGTTTAATTCTTATTAAAAATAAAAGGTACATTTTATTTTCAAATCGAAGATGGAACTCCAACTTTTGATTAAACTGAATGATGGCGTTCTTAAATACGATTTCTTCGGTTTGATCATGATCTTTTTATATTTTAGGCACATAATTTTGACAAAATTATGAGCTATTCGGAATTTAAAGCACATAAAAATTACACCAGTCCGTTTAGGCCTTTACATTGTTATATGTTTAACATTTTGGAAAAGAAAGGTTGGCTCCTGAAAAGTTCTTGAATATTAAAATACCTACAGCTGTTAATAAATCTTTCCAAATCTTACTGAAACAGCTGAATCTTCCACCAGGGTCATACAGCTCAACTACGCAATATAAAATTCAAACCATTAAAGCTGTTTTATTTTCACAAGTACTTAAATATATGTGTAACATTGATTTTTTAACTCCCATAAGACTTATTATAACAAAATCTACCTATAATTAGATTATCATATAACTTAAGTAGCATAATAACTAAAGTAACTGAAGGCAACATAATATTTTATCGTAAGTGCCTACAATACCATTTGCGAATCTATCCATTTTATTCGAAATATTCTAGTACATTCATATCACGTTTTAATTCTAAAGTAAAAACCATAAAAATGTATTAAAATGCCTTCAGCTGTTATTAAATTCTTCCAAATCTTAATGAAACAACTGAATCGTCCGTCAGGGTTATACAACTCAACTACACAATATAATATTCCAACTGCCAAAGATCTATTTTTTTCATAACTACTTAAATATATTTGTAACATTAATTTTTTAACTAACTCAAAACTTATTATTAAAAAGCTATCTATTTCTAGATTATCGTGTAACTAAAGTAACTTTAATAGAAGACAACATAATATTTTATCTTAAGTGCCTGAAATACCGTTTGCATATCTATCCATTTTACTTGAAATTTTCTAATGCATTCATATCACGTTTAAGACGAAAACCATAAAAATATATTAAAATGCCTTCAGCTGTGATTAAATTCTTCCAAATCTTAATGAAACAACTGAATCGTCCATCAGGGTCATACAACTCAACAACACAATATAATATTCAAACTGCCAAAGATCTATTTTCTTCACAACTACTTAAATATATTTGTAACACTAATTTTTTAACTAACTCTAAACTTATTGTAACAAAAGCTACCTATAACTGGATTATCGTGTAACTGAAGTAGCTTTAAAAGAAGACAACATAATACTTTATCGTAAGTGCCTGAAATACCATTTGCGAATCCATCTACTTTATTTGAAATTTTCTAATGCATTCATATCACGTTTAAAACGAAAACCATAAAAATATATTAAAATGCCTTCAGCTGTTATTAAATTCTTACAAATCTTAATGAAACATCTGAATCTTCCGTCAGGGTCAAGGAGCTCAACTATACAATTTGTAACCAACTTTCAAAAATAAGCCCTTATCCCGCGCGTGTCTTCGCACATGAATTTAAATTATACCATCATCATCCAGAAATGCTGAGCATTATATGACCCGTAAATCTCACGCTAGAAGCTGCCTCATTTTAAGCTAATAGGATCTGTCTGATGCGTTCGTAAACAAGTTTAAGCAATCTATTTCTCTTGAGTGCATGCATTGTAGATATGGGTGTAGACGGTGCTAAATCCTCTTCTCCAACGGAATGTCGAAAGTTAGTTGTTTGTGTGAAAGATCTTTGAATTGAGAATAATGATCAGATGAAGCAGGGATAGACGACACTTTGAATTTTATTTTGTTTATTTATTAGTCTGACGTGTATTTTGACGTAGACATTATTTCTATAGGGTTGACTTTCAGAAACTAAAAGAAGTTCAGCAACAGGAGTTAAATATTTAACAGGGAATAATATCGCATTTTTACAACAAAATCTTTCAATTCTATAACTGCCAAGTCAAGAAGTTTTTTTTCTTGGATATAAAAATATACTTATAAAAAAATTTCGTACATAAAAAAGCATGCTCCAAAAATTATCAATGAATAAACTCATTAAAGTTAAAGTGGTCTTAAACCCAGCTATAAATTTATAATAATATATTATCGTTATTTAATCTTATTACTTAAGTATTATTACGCATTATTATCACCTCTATGATCTATACCAGGGCTGTCCAACTGCAAAGAGCCCACGGACAAGAATTCCGGTCACTGATCACCTGGCGGGCCACAGTTTGAAAAAGTTGAGCAATAACCTCTTACTTCTTATACAATTACGATTAATAGTTGAATTATTAATTATAAAACAATGGAACAGAAGGATTAGAAAACAATTTGCTTACATTTTAATGGGAAACTGAGGCCGATCAGCCTGAATAAGAAGTTGGCGGGCCGCATGCTGCCCGCCGGCTGCCAGTTGGGCAGCCTTGATCTATACTATACATACAGTGCACACAAGAAAAAACAATTTATCTTGAATAACTTTTGGTCTAATGATCTGATTTTCAACTATTCGTACTCAAACATAATGGTTCTTGGATGTAAACTCAAATAAGCAAATTGAGCAGATGATATTTTAAATCACAAAGTCAGATTGAAAAATGTACTCTTTTTTTCGACGTATTTAAATTCTTTACCTTAATAATACAGGAGATAGTCCCAATCTGGGAAATATGTTCCCCAATATTAAGTAAATCGAAACATTTCAGCTCATCGGATATCAAATTCGTTTATCCAAAGGTACAACACCAATGAAAACAACTGAAAGGAGGAACATATTTAAAAAATACGGAAAAATAAAGTATCAGATGATAACTGAACTCTTCACGAACTTAGTGGTTACTTGGCGGCATGTGACGTCGTAAGGCTGTGGTTAAGTTAGTGCGTGGAAATTATTGATAGATAATCATCAAATTAAAAAAACATTTACTTTAAGAATAGGAATAAAATGGAAAGACTTCAATACATCAGAAGTTTGCTGTTCAATTGCAAAACCGGTTATTTTCTCAAATTTTGAAAGCTCAATTTTTTTTAGTCAAGTGTTAAATACACTTTTCAATCAATTGAGTACACGTAGCCACGCGTCAATCACTTACGCTTTTGAAAAGCAAGTATTGCTGCAAAACCAGCTAAATTTTACTTACGGTGATTTTCAAAACCTGATTTCACCATAGCCTTTGATCACGTTTTTACTTAGTACTTGTTGCTAGCGATGTTGTACTTTTTTCCTTGACTGTCTGTCTATACAAAGTTTCTAACTATGTTTCGAAAGAAGAAAAGAGATCTGTCGTCATGAAGAAAAGAAATTCAAAACTCTTACTATGCAAAATTTGATTACCTTGTTTACTTTCGATCTAGGGTTCATTTTTTTGTGTCAGACATTATTCGACACGAGAGTCTGATTTGCTTTTTTCATGTAGGTTTTAAAGTGTATCATGATTTCTGAAATTATTTTTTGACGGTCGAGTTTCTGAAGTGCACTTATATAACATAAAAGTAATTTCAAATGTAGTTCTACAGTCCTTCGCCAAATTATTAGACGCGCTATAAGATCTAGGTAAAATCTTAATTATCTGGTGATACTATACAGCTTTATTGTTTTTACGTGACTGAAACCGGTTTGTACTTGCTTACGTTCGTGCATCAATTGGTTAAATTAGACGGTATTTAATCTGAATTCGACGATTGAATAAGTTAGACGATATATTATATAAATATAGAATATTTATTATATCAGGTATTATATTAGTATATTATAATAATTAGACCAAATTATTCGACCACTGTAGTGTTTTAATAATTTCATGTTTTGTACGAGTTTATATGCAATACTTTTATATTTAACCATACATGTAATGGGTTTTTACTCAAGAGAACTTTTATATACTTATTTTTTACATACTTATTAATTGTATTTATTTTTAAGGCATCGCGTTATAACATTAGCCAATTGATACACGAACGTAAACAAGTGAAAACCGGTTTCGTAGCGTAAAAACAATAAAGTTGTATAGTATCACCTGAGAATTAACATTTTACATAGAATCTTATAGTGCGTATCTCCTAATTTGCCCAGGGACTGAATAGTTTATAATTTTTTCAAACAAAACAATCTTGCCTATTCTCAATCTTAAAAAGCCAGTAATCACATTAAATTTTAAATTAATTTATTTTAAGTGTAATTTAGATTTCGGCTTGTAACTTAAGCCGGATAACTCAAAGTAAATTGCCGAAACCGGTAAAAACCCGAAATAAAATTAAATGACCCCCTCTCTTCTTTCTTAAATCGTGTTTTAAAACACACCGTCTTCAACCAAAGAGTTTTGTCTTCTATCTAATTTTGAATAAATGATATAATAAATCAGATTTGTTCTGAAAATTTTATGTTTTTGAGATGACAGGTTTTGTAACTAAACGACTTAATTATTGTTGCAACACGACGGGTACAGACATTTTCTTTCACCAAATAATTATTGTTACTTACATTTGGCATTTCATTCAAAAACAAATTATTAGAATGGGAATTTTACGATCAAGTGTTAATAGATCCTTGGTCAATCAGGGGATAGATCGCTTGCCTCTCAATGAGGTAACCCAGATTCAAACCCAGCAATGGCTGGTCGATATGAACTCTGCACTTGACTCACCCCGTTCACAGTACTGGCGTCAAATATTCTCAGTGAGAGGCGAAACTGCGTTTGAGTACTCTTGCTGTCTGCCTAACCGTTAGTGGTTTCATGGTTTTGCTCTCCATGAAACGCAAATGCAGGTTAGTTCCATTCAAATACCCCACACTAAGGCTAGTTTCTCGTTGATCCAGGAATTCCCATGTCTTCTGGGTTAGGTTCAAAATTACGAAGCTAAGGAAATGAACATTGATAGTTCTAGCCTCATAACTGGGTCTGCTGCTCAACACCGGAGATAAAATATAATAATATCAAGTGCTATTTTTTATTTTGCTTAGACTATCCTTGCCTAGACTATCTAGACTATCCTTAGAAAAAAGAGTACTCAAATACACTCCTGGACAAAAAAATTAGCACACCAAGAAGGAGTCGTCAAAATGAAACAAAATTTTACATACGTAATGACTACTTTGATATAAGTTAATGATTAGAAAATAAGAGAAAAACGATAATCTTTGAGTTTCTAATCATTTACTTATATCAAAGTAGTCATTACGTAAGTAAAATTTTGATTCATTTCGACAACTCCTTCTTGGTGCGCTAATTTTTTTGTCCATGAGTGTATCACGAAGCTTTCCTTGTTTTTGACGAAACAGTTTCCTGGTGTATACTTCGAGTGAACATTTCGTCAAATTGATGAAATAATTTTTGTCACTTCTTCAACCAAAAGAATTTCGTTCAAAATTTTAAAAAAAAAATATTTCATCGTTCTATATTTACCAACGAAAAAACTCTCAGTTCCAAAAGTATAGAACGTTTCTAATATTCACTCAATGGTGGGCTGCTTATAGGTGGATCAATGTCGACCTAACAATATAAGAAGGACAGATAGAACAAAGAGATAAATTACATTCCTGCCCAAAGCTGTATTTGATCCCGCGATGTTCCTGAAACGGGGTCAGCACCTTGACCACCACACAAGCCTGTCGGCTTATATCTTTCACTTCGTCTAGACTTCATTCCAGTTTTGTCCTTCTAATTAACAATCTCTCACATTGTACGACGATGAGTTTTCGAGTTAAGATAACATTTTCCACATATATTTGAGAGTTCGTATTTTCTTTAGAACCACGTGATTTCGTGGCGAAATGATTCTCAAAATTAGCGAAATACAGCTCAAATATAACTAAATCATCTGAGTCTTATTTCCGAGAATGTTTTTATTCCAAAAGTTCCTCTGAGGAATTTTATTTATTATCCAGTTGTTTAAAATAAATTTGACATTTGAATTTCCAAACTTCCTTTCTCTAGTTACCTTTGTCTAAGTAGCAACTATAGTTGCAGTGCCTCGCAGCTATACCTAATTATTCAATATATTATTATTTCCATACTCTCAATGACAAATGGGCGAACTTAATTGAAATTTGTCGGTGGTTTCTATGCCATTTCGAAACTTCATTGGGTGTAATATTGGTACTACTACAAACACTTTACCATTGTTCAAGTTTATTTATGGGAGCTTATCTACGCCGTAATAACTGTCGTTAAAAGCTTCATTTGTCTGTTTTATTAAATGCAAGCCAGTCCATGAAATGGTATGAATAATAAAAGTTTTATTTGGGAAAAGTATTTGATTTATTGCTTATTGCTTTGTTATGATAAGCACAATGAAATCTTCAAATACAGACTTTTAATAGTAAATCGGTTTCGTAATACACAGAGTTTGTTAACTTCAAAAGATATTTTTGACTTCATTTAAATTTTTTTTTAAGATTATTTGTACGAAACAAAGGTATTGAATTACATATTAAAATAAAAAGTAGGTTTTTAAAAATATTTAATTGCATATTTAAAAAGTTTGGCTGCAATAACTTTAATGTGCGCCCATGTATTAAACAATTAATGTGCAACAGATATCAAATTGTTAAGATATGAAACTTAAAAGTATTTAAAACTCATATAGTTTTTTTTTACGAAAATTATCCGCAAAAAATGACAGCTAATATATTTTAGTTCGCGGGTCACTAAAAAAACTTCGAGGGCCGGATGCGACCCTCGGGCCGCCAGTTGGTAACTACTAATTTAGACCCAAAATATTGTAACATTCATTTTTCACTGTGAAAAAATAATGTTGATATATTCTCGAAAGGATAATTTTAAAAAAACGGATATTAAAAAAAGTTATAATAATTTTAGAAAATGTTATCTTCTATTTGTATAAAAAAAATTGTAACTCAACCCTCAATGCACCTAAAAATTTACTTTTGGATTAAAAATTGTTTGAAATAACTCTCTGGTTTATTTCTTAGATCATTATCAATATCCATTTTGTTATTTGAAAATGTCGTTTCTTAGAATTTCAGTAGACACCATTGCCTAAAATATTTTGATGTACTAAAATACTAATGCAAATATAATGATCAATAATTCGTTAATTTATGTTATCCGATGATTTATTTTGTTTTATCAAACTCTTTTTATTCTGCGTTAATTTCTTTTACCAAGAACTTTCTATTTGAATTATTTTCAGATTGATTTTTATCGTTTTTGCTCTTCGAATTTATTGCTTTTCTTAACCATTAAAATCTAAATTTTTTATTAATAAACAAATTTCATTTTCTATATAAAAAAAATCTATTTTGCAATATACATATATCAAACTACAAGACATACTTTTATTTGCACAAGTTATTTTCTAAACCTCGATTACTTCTGGAAGATTTGCTTGTAACTGATAATTTAACTTTTAATGAAAAATGTAGTTAACTGAAAAGCAGCTCCACTTTAGCAGTCTGAAATAAAATTTCCCCTCAGAGGTTTCTTAAGAGGCTCGCAATAAAATGTTTTCCAACTATCTTGAGTATCTGCCTGGAATTGCCCATTAATATCACTTCTTGGTCAAACTTTGAGACCATGCTTAATCTCCCATTAATGTGTCTTTTTAGTGATTTCAGTCGAAATGGACTATTGTATAGCTTTTTAAATCTTTATCTTTTAGTTAACCTTTTCGTTACCGTTTATTTCCTCATGCGAAGAGATCTGTCATAAAACAATACTTTTATTGCGATTTCTCAGAATGATTAAAATCTGTTTCAGTTTCGAGACAGCCTGCCCCTCTGCGAAAAAAATATTTATAGTAAAAGCCAGAATGGTAACCACAGAGTATACGAGGATGACAGCCTTAGAGAAACAGTTGATTTTAGACCTGAGAATTTCTAGTATTAAAGAAACAGCATAGAATCTTGGCATCGAAATTTGAGATGTTACTTACAAAAGGGTGTAAGTACGCAGAATGAAGATTCAGCTCATAAATAAGGGTTCTAGTATTATCTTATATCGCAGATCTGTCGGCAAACACTCTTGTCCAGTCGGTTTCAGCGTATTATTGGAAAGCGATAGCTTTATTGTGATTTCTCAGAATGCTTTAAGCTGTTTCAGTTTCAAGATGGTATGAGTTTCTGTGCGATGATTTATAGTAACATCCTAAATAACAACTATGCAACTATTTAGTCTTTCAGAATGATAGTCTTAGAGAAACAGTCTGATCTGTGATCTGAGAATTTCTAATATTAAGGAAATGAGAAAGATCCCGGCATCAAAATTTGATATGTAAATATCCACAGATATACAATGCACGAAATAAAAAATGGACCACCCTGAATGACTTTTGATCTAGTGATCAGATCGTCACGCTCTAAGTTTTTTCAAATATAAAAAATAGACAACTCCGAATAACTTTTGATCTAATGATCGAATCGTCACGTTCTAAGTTTTCTCAAATATGCTAATTAATTAGTAAAGACGATATTTTAAGTTGAGAAAAATCAGACACAAAAATGTGCTTTCTATGAATAAATGAATCTTTATAAACATAACGTATTCAGATTTTTTGACCCCCGAAAAAAAGGGTGTTGCCACAATCTCGGAATTGCCCCAATAGTTTAAACAGAAGAGTGGTTTAAAGTTGGGACACCTTAATGTTAGTTTTAGATTTGTATATTTTGCCGTATCTCGAGAAAATGTTAAGCGAATTGAAAAAAATTTTGCACACAATTATAGAATTCGCTTATCCAAAGATAATTCCATGCGAAAAATAAGTATTTATTGCTTTTATAATTTAATTTAAATATAGTCGAACAAATATTAATTCGTAAGGTACATAATTTTAAAGATAGTAATTTTACACATCAAAATACAAAATCTGAACAAAAGCGGTAGAATAGTTCCTAAGAAATGGAATTTCAAAAAGTTTGATTTTTAAAATTCGTCGAAAAAAGGGTATGTTTATTTAGAGAAGGAACGTTTTTATGTCTGATGTCGTAAATTAAAATATCGTCTGCACTAATTAATTAGCCTATTTGATGTCAAACCCTCGAACCATTAAGGTTGAGTCCCAGAACGTGAAGATCCAATAGTTAGATTAAAAGTTATTTACGGTAGTCCGTTAATTTTTTGCACACTATACGTTCAAAGATTAAAGAGTGTCTAAAATATTCCAGTATATTTTGTATTTTAGATAGGTCAGAAAATATTCGCGTCTATTCATGGTGTTGTTCGCATAACATGCACAATGAATTCGCCCTCACTATTGTGTCAGAGACGTCTTTCTTACCAAAATCTTTTTGGTTCGCAATATCCATGTATTCAAGAGGCTAAACAATATCTCTTTACAATCTATTAGTTTCTTACTTTTAAGTTCTTAAAGAAATTTTTACAAACCTCTAAAGAATAATTTGCATTTTAAGGTAACTTGAATTGCATTCCATTTCGCTACTTGAAATGTTTTCATTTTAATGAAAGTACCCACTGCCCCCTCGCAGTTGTGAAAACTGAAGGGATGGAAGCACCATCGGGATTTTTTTGATAAATAACGCACACTTTATTGAACTTTATGAAGCCAGTAAAAAAATACTATGTACTAATACTAAAGTGTGCAAAGAAAAAAAAACATATAATGCAATGGGGGGAAATTTATGTTAAATTACGATACTGTATGGTAATGATATTTCGAGAAAAAAAAATCATTATTCTGATTAATAAAACTAAAATATACGGTATTTGGACCATTCATTTGATAATTATTCGGTAATGTTTATCGGAACTTTCGATTGTGAAATCTGCCAACATTTAGTAAAAAACACAAAACTGAAAAATAAATTTAAACAAATAAATTATTTCTATATCCTGCTATTAGGTATCATGATGAAATTATCACATTTAACCAATTTCACGAAATTTTATCACACATTATAAAATCATATTTTTTATAAGTTTTACCATAATCCTTACCAATACGTTTCGGTAAAAATTACCAAGTTCTATGGTGCTCTCATGGAGCCAGAAATACTGTAATTTTTTACCATATTTTGGCAGTTTTGGCAATACTTTTCTTTTTCAATGTGAAAATAAAGCCAATTGACATTTTCTGAAGTAAAAATATGATTTAGAATCATTTTAGTATTCTTGTTTTTCAAAGTGTCCCTTAATTCATTCAGTAAATTTATGAAGTAATTTAAAGGAAAATACAGATTTTTAACTAAAATTATGATTTTGATACTGATTTAAACTTTTTACAGTACAGGATTATGTTAACATACCGATAAAATGGTGTAAAAAGATTTATTGGTACAAGTACTTTTCTGTTGTAACTTTCAATAACTGTACTGTATAAATGCGCACCATAAAGAGTTCCAGATAAAATTACGGTAAAAAACCACCGCTCAGGGTGCCGGTACTTTTCACAATAAAATCCATTTTTACGGAACATGTAACGGAACAAAAAATCTAATATAATATAATTTTTACGGCAATAATTACCGTCAAACTACTGAGTCACTCTAAGTAAATATAATTTACTGTAAAAATTACGGTGTAATATTTTACGGTATGAATGGATTTTACGACTGAAGCGCCGGTATTTTATTTCGTAATTTGATGCGGAATTTTTTGCAGTGTGACTTAATTTTATTCAATACAACGTTCCATTTTCAAAGCGTAGGGATTGGCATATATTAAAACGCCTATTGGCATATATTAAAACATCTAAAAAAAATAAGAAAAAGGTTCAACGATGCTTGTCGCATGATCGGAAAGTCCAACTCTTGTCACCAACGAAAAAGTGAGGAACTTATGAATAACTAAATATTGCTCAAAATAATGCTAAACGATGAAAACGCGCTGTTTTTCTTTTTTTTTTTTTTTTTTTTTTTTTTNTTTTTTTTTAACACACCATTTTAAATAACTCTGAACCATCAGTTGCTCAACTTCCATTCACGTTGGATTTTATTGTGCAAATAACGTAAAATTCAAAACTTGTGGAATTTTCGATTTTTTTTAAAAAAAAAATACTTTTTTGATATAATCATACATTATTTTTTTATTATATTTCTCTAATACAATTAATAACTTTAATAACATGACTTTTATCTATACATTTTTTTAGCTTTTTCATAAAAATAAATTTGAGCTTTAGATATAAAAAAGATGAAACAACCACAAATCACTGGTAATGAATAAGTCAGGTTTTTTCATCCAATTAATTAAACTTTTCAGTGGTAATAGAAAAAATATAATAATGAGTAAAAAGAAATATTATAAAATGAAAAGATGTGCAATTTGAAATATCTTAGGACTATGCTTTTTTTATAAGAATAAAATAAAAGTAACCTTATTTGTGCGCAAAGGAATGAATTAAATATGTTGAAAAAGAAAATTGTACCCAGGCGTATTCTAGTAATGCTTCAATTGTGCAAACTATTTTTCTTTTGCCAAAAGATCAAACGGCAATTTACAGTTAAAAAAAATTACATTATTTCGTAAAAAATCGACTATTGAACAAACTTTTGATCAAAATAAGTAAAATATTTCATTTTAATCTGAAAAAAAAATTTCTTGAAATCCTTTTTTAAGTTTCTTTTTTTACAACAAAAATGCTTTTAATAAGAACTTGACTTTTTTTACTAATTTCAACTTATTTCTTAAAAAATATTTTCTGCAGAAATCACGAAAATTGCTCGCAGTAAGCTGTCATTATTATTTATTTTAAAAAAAGTAAATGAATAATTAAGCAATTATTTATTTTTCGACATGTAGTTTTTTTTCATCATAAAATGCTTATTATATATGAATTTTTTTAACAACATTTTAATGTCGAAAGCTAAGATACTGCTTTAAAGTTATTAAAGATGCTATGTTAAATAAAGAAAAAAAACGAGTTGAGTCATAACTTTGCGTAAAACGAAATCTGTGTTTAAGGCTTTCAAACTAGTTTTTATAGTGACACTTAAATAATATACCAATTTACGAAACCAAAATTTCTGCACGTTCCAAACTTTATAACCTGGTGATAATTATAATTTTTTTTTACATTATTAACCTCCAAAGTGTTTACAAAAGTACTCTATACTGACCTATACTCATAAATACCTCTACTGACTTTTTTTTAATTAATTCCTAACAAAACACTTTTGTTTATAATGTATCAAAATAACTCCGTAACAAATAATAGTCGAATTTGAAAGCCCCATTCATTCGAAATTGAAACAGCATATCTAAAGTGTTGTGAAGAAAAGAAACCTGTGAAACATCATTGGCGGCCGGCAGGATTCGAACCTATTGACCAATTTCGCTCAAATTTTGTATTTTTCCATTTAAAATTGCATTTTTTAAAATGATGTAAAAATTGTATACTTTTCAATTCAGATTTTTTTTTTACTATTATTAAATAAAAACAATAAAAAACAATAAATATTTATTAAAAGTAATATTTTGTGAGAAATTTTCCTTGAATAAATGAATTTTATAATTGTGTTAAAAAAATTTCAATTCGTTTAAAAAGTTCTAGACATATGGTAAAATACCGCAGAAAGTAACATTAACATGAAGAGTCGAAACTTTGAACCACTGCTTCGACCAAACTATTGGGACAAGATTTCCCAGATTGCAACTACCTCCTAGAATTCGAGGGTCAGAAATCTAAATCCTTCAACTACAAAAATTGGTGTGTCTATTCAAAGAGAGTACGATTTGTTTCTGGGATGGTAACTTAAAATACCGCCTACAGTAATTATTTAGCATATTTGAGATTACCCCTTCGAGCCATTAAGATTGAGTCCTCAATCCAATCATTAGATCAAAAGTTATTCAGGTTGGCTCGTTTTTTATTGAACGCACTGTACAAAAGCTGAAATGAGACAATAGTTATTATCAACTTGTTAAAGATTTTTGAAGAATTTTAATACAGATCTAGTGTACTATATAAATAAATTCATCTTAGTAACAAAGAAACAATAGGAAACACGGTTAAATGCTATGCCTATTTATCAAATATAAATTCTAGAAACAGAAAGAGTTGAGTTTACTCAACTGCATAATTCACTTACTTGGATCAATGAAGACGCAAGATTATTGCTTTTTATACCGATATAAAACCATTGTCTAACGTTTCAGTTCAACTATTCGTTAGGAATAGTTACAACTCTCGAAAGCTTGACAAATCGACTAACTATATGCTTAAATATCTAATTATTAGAATTGACTATCAATATTCACCGTTAGTTAATTATATTAACGCTCTCTAATTTCTTTCAAAGATAATATTTTATCGTAAATCTTCTGAGGAAAAATTTACATTGATTGTTTTATTTTTTAACTCAATGATTATGCAGGAAAGAAAGTAAACCGACATTTTTAGTAATAATAAGTTTAATAAATAATATAATCCAGTAATAATTTTAAAGTAATTTAACTGAAGCCTTTATTGACATTTAACTTTTGTCATGGATAAAAAATAATATTAAAAAAATATATTTTTCGTTTTATTTTGACTTCTTGAAATATAAATATTTAATCGCAATGAGGAAGAATCTTAATTGAAATCCCTGTTTGAAGCTAAATTGCTAACAATATTTTTTATCATTCAGATTAGTGCTATTTGGGTACTTGCTGATATCGCCGACAGATCATATCGCCACCTCTACTTATCAGACATGATCACTTCACCGACAGCTCGCATCACCGACACGATGACTTCGCAGACACGATCACTTTAACGATCAATGGTCATTTCACCGTTAACTCATTTTGCCGCATGCTCACATCGCCTACCAAACGACCCTCACCGAATTCACCAAATTCACCGATTTCACCAAAATGACCCTATCGGAGAAACCATACCGATGGTGAATGAGCAATTCAACTTCCGTGGTTAACAGCTGTCGTTTCATGCTGAGGGTGTAAAAGTATAAATGCAGCATGCTGTGTGCGTATTTAGTGCATATAGAATAAAAATGATCTTCACATTTAAGTACATATTTTTATCAATTCTGTATTTAAATACTATGAATTCTCTGTAGTTGTGTAATAACTATACACTACGAAACCAGTAGGTAATCAAAAGATTTTAATCTAGTTCACTTTTATTTATTTTTTATGTTTATATTTCTAAAGGTTCCAAGTCCAAAAGGTTCAGCCAAATGCTACGATGAGTGCCGATGACCGATATTTATCGTTATGCTCACGAAGGAATAGAACCGCCAATCCGAATGAAATCAGATTCTCTCTTAGTGCAGCCATCCGAAGATTGGTGTCAACGTCTACTGGGTGCAAACGGTTTCACGAACGTGGTCTGTTCGCTAGGCGACCAGATATTTGAGTGCCGCCTACCTCACACCATAGAAGGGAACGTTTGAGATGGGTGAAAAACAGGGCTAAAGAGAATAGAAGGGCTGGTTCACTCCTTTGAAGTAGCTCTCGCCGCGCCAATCCTCCGATTTTCTCTAGTGACGTCACTTTGGCGCAAAGCTCGCACTTTTACTTCAAGAACGGTTCGGCCTTACTAGCTTTAACTAATATTGGAACATTTCTTTTTGCGAGATATTCTAAGACATTTGTTATTTTCTATAATGACTTTCCTCAGTTTTTGCAGTGAATTTACAAGAATTTAAAACTATTATCGAAATGCCAGTTTGCGCGATTGCAACTGGAAAAAATTTTGATATAAAAACAAAAGGAAGAAATATAATTTTCCGCGTGTTCCCTAAAGTAAATGAACTAAGAACTAAAGNCCGAATGAAATCAGATTCTCTCTTGTTAGTGCAGCCACCCAAACATTGGTGTCAACGTCTACTGGGTGTAAAAGGTTTCACGAACGTGGTCTGTTCGCTAGGTGACCAGATATTTGAGTGCCGCCTACCTCACGCCATAGAAGGGAACGTTTGAGATGGGTGCAAAATATCCATTGAACAGCTGATAAATGGCAGGCTTTTCTATTCCATTGATTGGTCAACAGATGAATCTACGTTTAGCCTCCAAGGCGATAGTAAGCGTTGTTTGATTTGGACAGAACCTGAAACCCGATATCATTCATCAAAGATTCGCAAAAAAGATGCATACCAAGGGGGCAGTGTCACGGTTTGGAATCGTATTACTTTAGGTGGCCGCAGTGACCTGCATGTCATTCCACGTAGAATTGTGGATGCTCAGGTGTATAAAGATGACATCCTTGATGCGTAAGTGTCCCCTTATGCTAGTGTGATAGGTGCGCTCAGGGATCGCAACGTAGATGATTATCTTTAGCAGCAAGCAATTCAGGGCATGGAATGTCCAGCTCAATCACCTGACTTGAATCTCTTCGAACATGCTTAAGATGCTTTACGAAAACGTGTAGCTGCTCCCTGTCCTCCTCCTCAGACCTTTGTCACGTTCACAACTGCTTAGCAAGAACAATGGTTCTCACTTCCAACGGAACTCAGAGACCACATGATTGAAAGCATCACATACTGCTAGAGGGGATCATATGTTATACTGAATGCATTTCTTCTATTCCAAACTGACACATATTATTCATTCATTTCATACATATGCTAATTTCTGCAACACCATAATTGTCAGGTCTATATTTTTTATGTTATTTTTATAATTATTATGTGCACTAAAATGTGAGTCAGTTACATTAAATTCTATGCGTAACGTTTTGGAGGTTTTGTGTGATTTTTCCTTAAATTATAAAAAACAGTCAAAGATATTAATTTAAAATATTGAGAAAAAATGGAAAAGTAATGAAAATAATGACAAGAGAAAAAAAAATTATTAAAAGTATTTTTCAAAGGTATTTAAAAAAATATTTTTTAATAATCTAAAAAAAAAATTTAAAATCCGGAAAACAAAATAAAGAAAAGATATTATCTCTTCATCAGCTCACACGATTGTATCCACAAAAAGGAGTGCTTTCTAATATTGCATCATTATAGCCAAAGCAAAATATACCAATACAATAGCGTGAGGAGCACTTAAAAAAATTGAAACGAAAATAGAACACATTAAGTAAAAAATATAAGGAAATAAAACATATTAGGCAAAAAACAGAAAATGAAATTTAAAGATATTACAAAACAGTACACGAAACGAAATCTATAGAGTGAGGAGCGAATTAAAGCGAACTTACGCGCACCAGAATCTTTCAAGAATGATTTAAAATATTTTCGTAATAATAAGATAGTCGAAATATGAAAGCAGAAGCATAAATAAATTGATATCTTATGGCACGTTCTTACTGCAAAACGGAAGTGCATCTAATTTATTAGTTACATTGGATGGGCCCGAAAATGTATGTGCGCAAGGTAATATTATTATGCTGGATAATTTAAAGTTTGTAATTAATAAGTTTGATAATTAATTATACAATTATAATAATTTTGAAAAATTATTATAACAGAAAAAACAGGATTTGCTCATTGTGCATTGATTTTTAACAGGCGCCAAATTATTATTACTGCTGAAATCCAAAAAATAAGCTCAAAGAGCAACGCCTTAAACACACGAAATTAGAAAACCGAATTAAAAACGATAAAACAAAATGATAACGAAAGTAAATTAATAGTAGATAATATCAAGCACTAAAGCTGCATTTAATATGATCACTATAACATAGCACAATAAAAACAAAAGAAAAGAGAGAAAAACGAAGAAAATTAATAAGTTTTACTAACTGCTATATATATGCGCAGTACAGCTGTGCAAAGCAACAGGTTGGGGATGTTCTGCATATCACCGCCAACAGATATATTTCACAAACCTCCATCAGACTCTAAACATCAAATTGACTTAGAAATCAATAAATCATTAAGAAAATTCCAACAAAAAATTACAACAAAAATACGAGGGTTGCTATTTATATTTCTGGCCTTGGCAACAGTAAGTGTTGCTAGGCGACCGCAGACGATTTTAATCGAAAGTTTGATATTTTTAAACATAAATTCAGCAGAAGATTTACCATTATAGCTTCATTTGCGTTGTTGACAGTAAATTGAAAAGTTCTTCTCTTTCAAAAAATGGAATTGAATCGTGAACATTTTCGTGCCATTATTTTTCATAACTTTCGACGTGGATTGTCAAGACAAGAGTGCTTCGATGAACTTAATTCTTTATTCAGCGATAAAGCGCCATCCTACAGCACTGTAAAAAATTGGTATAACGAATTTAATCGTGGTCGATGTTCGATCCAGGACGAATCCCGTGCAGGTCGTCCAAAATCCGTTGTTGTGCCAGAAAAGATCGATGCTGTGCGTGAACTGATAAAGCAAGATCGTCATGTGACATACCGTGAGATAGAGGCGTCTTTGGACATTAGTATGACTAGCATCAATAAAATATTGCATGAACATTTGAGCGTAAAAAAAATTTGTTCGCGTTGGATCCCGCATAATCTGACAAACGCTCAAAAAAAGGCTCGTGTCGATTGGTGCAAGGAAATGTTGGAAAAATACGTTCAAGGTACATCAAAGGCTGTGTATAACATCTACACAGGTGACGAATCATGGATCTATGCATATGAGCCGGAAACAAAACAGCAATCAACTGTATGGGTCTTCCAAGACGAGGCAAAACCAACAAAAGTTGTTCGAGGAAGAAGCACATCGAAACAAATGATTGCCTGTTTCTTCGGCATTAACGGTCATGTGGCAACAGTGGCGTTAGAGCAACGCAGGACGGTCAATTCTGAATGGTACACGACCATTTGTTTGCCAGAAGTCATCGGAGAAATTCGAAAAAAGCAGAAGAACAGGCGAATCATTCTTCATCATGACAATGCGAGCTCTCACACATCGACTCAAACAAAGGCATTTCTGACGGAGCGAAAGATCGAACTGATGGGTCATCCGCCGTACAGCCCTGATTTGGCACCCAATGACTTCTTCTTATTCCCACACATCAAAAATAAATTACGTGGACAACGATTTTCGACCCCCGAAGAAGCGGTTGATGCATTCAAAGCGCATGTTTTGGAGTTACCTCAATCGGACTGGAAAAAGTGCTTTGAAAATTGGTTCAAACGCATGCGAAAGTGTATTGATCATCATGGAGAATATTTTGAAAAACAATAAAACCAATTTCGATCCTACATATTTCTTTTTTCATTATTAGGACAGAAATATAAATAGCAACCCTCGTACCAAATAAAAAATTAATCTTTATAGCAAGAATTTGAACTCATCTTAAATTCACTGAAATCTTAAAACACCGTTTGAAAACTATCCATTCAAAGCGTTTAAATTTCGAACCAATAATTAATTAATTGAATCATCAAAAAAAGAATGCATTCTAGTTTCCTTCCAATTATAGCATTAATGAGATTGAATTATAAAGGATAAAGAGTTTCGCCTCACTTCCTCAGTCATTAAAATCTATACTTCAAATAAACTTTTCTCTTAAAATTCTATTCTCTCGATAGCAACTTTAGTGATGTATATTTAACGGCCTCATCCACTTTTAACTACGAAAATTTTAAGTTGAATTTATGAACGGCACGTGTCAAAAGTTTTCTGATCAATATTCAAATTAAGACATCTCAGACTATTTACAAGTGAGTGCATATTGCAGCCTCATCACCTTTCACCCAACCTTCGACATTTAAGAAGGGACTTATTTTAAATTCCGTTCATACTTTGAAGATTCCTTGAAGGCATCGTTATTTTAAAATGTATATTTGAATATTCATATCAGTTTAGTTATTAAAATATTAATGTTGGTAATTAAAAGAAGCATTTATATTTTTTTTTCAGCAAGCATCAATGAGAATAAAGAACTTTTTGATTCATGTAAATTGGATTTCCTCTACACTTTGCGTCATCAAAAACTTCAAAAAGAATTATGGGTCTCATATCTGCTAGATAACGTTATATATAGAGTTCTATTAATTTATTGTTACACATAACATGTGCAGACTTGTATACTCAATAAAAAAGAACTTTTGAAATTTGAAGAATAGACAGCACAATTTATGGAGAGCACAAATATGCATCTAGGGTTAAGACACGGGTTTTGAACCCGTTGCCTTGACGCTATAAGGGGCTTGGTAAAACGACGATGTCACTCTGTCAAATTGGCCACAAATATAATATATCATCAGAGTAAAATAACTTGATAAAATAATGGATAAGAAAATGGATTTCATGCCCTGATCTAAGGTATCCTGATAAAATTACCAAATTTTATCACATATAATAAAACCATGTTTTAGTGGTAATTTTACCAAAATTATTAAATTTCCTCATAATTAACTTCTGTATAAATTACCGAGTTATTTTGGTGTTCTTACAGTGCCAGAAACGAGATAAATTTTTCCTTATTTTGATGGTTTTGCCTAAATCATTTTTTTGTTGTTGTCGGGTTCCATTAGGATAAGTAGTGTGACTGCTCTCGTTTTCCAGTGGTGCCATCTATAGCCAAGAATATGACTTCTGCTGCACCCATACGTCACACCCGTTTATAAGGAAGGACCATTCAAAAATCTATTCATTCATCCAATGATCGTACTTTTGACCTGAATCAGAGATCGATCAATCTTTAATTCCGTACCCCCAGAGGTATAATTTGTTATGGGAACATGGAGAGCTTTGTGACCCGACAGATTTAGCGTGCACATGTCATTATTTACTACACTTGGAGTCATCTGTCGGTTGGATTCAAGCTCCCGTTCTCACGAACCTCAGTTCAGCGCTCTGCCAACCAGGCTACCCGGTTCATTCATTTTATTAATTTTTATTTTTAGTAATAATATTTGGTCTGGTATAGTTATGCAATTACATATAGTTATTGTGATAGATCTGTTGTTGTACTTACAGCGATTTACCTGATGGAGACAAATTACAGAGATTTATGATTTATATCATATGCATTCTTTTAAGGCTAGTCTGAAACGGTGTATCATTTGTATGGTAGAGACCGTTTAAAACAATGACTTCGGTCATCATCGCAAATGTTTTTCCTCGTTATTTCATGCTAAAACATGCAATACTAAAATAAAAAAGGCATAGTATAAAAGTATTTATACTTCGTTTTCTTCCTTTTTGCCTTGGCGTTATATATTAAAGAAATAATGAATATATCCAGCACTGCAGTTCAAAAATATTATTTAAATTATAAAGTGGAAAAATAGTATTCAAACTTGAATGTGAATATTGACATTGTTTTTGCTAATCTAAAGTATCAATATCATGCACGTTTGTACTATTTGCAAATCTGAAAGTATCCCTCAAATGCTAATCAATTTAACGCTTTCTTGTTTTAAATAATGTTTCTTAAGCGAGTAAGAGTCAACCATTTTTTATTTAAAAAAAACAGTCACTAATTTCGCAATCCTTGTAATATGCTTGTAATGCATTATAAGGCCTTTTCATTTACTTATTGAGCTACTATTTCATTACTATTCAAATTCATTACTATATATATTTCATGGTCCGGGATGGCCTGGTTGGTAGGGTACTGGGCTCATGTCCAAGAGCTCATGGGTTCGATCCCCGCCGGCCGAAGACTCCCCAGTGTAGTGACAGATGCATGCTAAATCTGTGGAGTCGTAAAGTCCTCCATGTGCCCATAAAATTTCAATACCTCTTTGGGTACTGATCCAGCAGTTTCCCTGTCTTCTGGATTGTTTCAAAATTACAAGACTACGGAGTTGAACGTTAGTTGTCGTAAACCCAAAATTGGGTCGGCTTTTCAACGACGATTATAAAATAAAATAATATTCATTATATTTCAGTGCTATTTCATAACTATTTCAATTACTATTGATTGAGGTGATTTCCCGCTACACTTAAATATCATCGACGGGTAATTAATGACCCACGCGTCCATGCGTTGAAAACCTATGACTCAAATGGATCTAGATATATAATAAAATAAGGAGCCCAATATTTCTTGCGCCTGGCTCCTTGGTAAACTAATAGGACGATATTTCCAAAATACTTCGAGTATCAAAAACCGCAACCATCTAAAAAAAAGTGCATTCATTTAATTAAAAAATGCATAGTTCAAATATGGTTTCGTTAAATAAATGATCAACTTGCCATGTTTCCATTTTGTTCGGCGTTGTAAAGTTAACTGTTAACCGATCTTAAAGCCGAAAAGTAAATATTTCCCTTAAATTTATTTCAAATATGTTTGCATACCGAATTTAAAATATTTTTAAATACCGAATTTAAAGCGTGCTTGTTCCCCCTTCGAAGCAGGGCTTAATACGTAATAAAACCCGAAACCGGATGAATATTTTTAATAGCTCCGATTAACAATAAAAGTTGAGGCAAATTTTTCACAGTAAGGAAACTGCGCCCATTACTAGTCGTCTATTATCATCTGTTCTAATAGCTTTTCATATTTTCAACGGGGCTCTGAATCCATATAAAATGCATTTCAAAATGTAAATTAAAACGTCCTATCATTAGGTCAAAAGTTGCTCAGGATGCTAATTATTCTGTGTTTCATTTTAAACAAAAAAAAACTGTTTCCAAACTGTTAAAACTAAATATTAAAAAAAAGATAAAATAACTATTTTAAAATTTTTATGCCGTACCCTCATTTGCCTCACTAATTATCACCGTTGGACAAAAGTAAGGAAAACAAATTTTAATAATGAAAGTAACTAGTGGGCTGCGCCCCCTGCTCGCTAACGCTTGCCAACCCGCAAAAATTGCTACGCAATCTCATATGGTTTGCTTCGCAAACCAAAATCCTCTCACTCGCTACTAATTTAGATACTTTGCAAATGCACAACATTTTAAGAATTCAAAACAATCATTTAAATCCTTATAACAACTTTTTTTTAAAAAAAATTACATCTTTTTAGTAAATACTAAGTCATTAAAATAAATTTGAATTCAAATTAGTCATATTTAATACCTTCATTAAACCTTAAAAATTTGCACTCGGCAACGTTTTAGTTTCCATTTTCTTATGAAACTTTTTTAGTTATTTTAAAGGTTTTATTTTAGGTTTTTGGGAAGTATGATCAAAAAATCAGTATTTAGTTTATAATAAAACTGAGTCTTTAACAAACCGTATTTTGCGGATAATTTTCTAATACTTTCTATTGGGAAAACTTAAATATATCTTGTATACAGTATTATCTCTTAAATTTTATACAAATATTTCTGCTTTTTGAAGTGAAATAAGATTGAAAGATATCGTTTTATAAAAACTAATTAAATAATTTAATGTTTAAAAAATTACTTTCCTTTATAAAGTTTCAAATCTTGCGAGATTTTTATTATGATTAACAAATAAATCGATAATTTAAAATTGAAGATTTATAAGTCTATACAGTACACTTAGGCACTTTTCATGTTCTATAAGAATTTAAGTTCCAAGAGCTCTTACCTACTATAAAAACACTTGAATTCAAAATTGTATTTAATGGTATTAAATACAATAGTATTTTAAAAATACTTTATAAAGCAATTACTTCAAATGCAGTTTTTTAAATATACAATCAAACCCATTTTTATTTATAATTGTTCTGATAAATGTTTATTTGAACCATTTTATAGAAAGGGTTTCTTAATTTACATTAAGTATTAAAATATTTAAAAATTGAATTTATCTGCCAAAAGGAAGCCAATTTAAAATTTAATATTTCGAAATGTACCAAATATAAGGAAATGTTCGGTTAAATATCTAATTTGCTTTATTTTTTCAATAAAAAATCTAACAGGCTTGCAAATACTTTTTTCAATTGCGCATTTTTTTTTTAATTATACAATCATGACGGCTTAAATTTAAATCTTTCAAAATACTAAAATTTAACAACATAATACTCGTTTCTTCAAACAAAGGAAATATTTTTTTCTCATAATGCTCAAATTAAGAAAATGATAAGAAGATTTTTAAAAAAATTATTTAAAAACATTATATACATTTTAATGTTTCAAAAACTCATATTATTATTTTTCATTTCTTTCACAAGGCAATCTAATATATCAAATGGAAAGGTAATAGTTTCCCCTCATTGGAGATACGTGGAAAAAAAATGAATTTAATAAAATCAACCAATAATTGAAAACGTTATTGAATTGAACAGAAAAGCAATACAGGGCAATCTAAAGGATTTTCATTTTTAAAATGTATAGAAAACGAAACAGATAAACCATATGTGAATCCCAATACTCTAAATTTATTTTTTTTATGAAACAAAAACTGAAAAATTCATTTATTTATATTCCCAGAGCTCCCTCAATTTCTTTCGATAAGAACAAGATTCATGCTATCACATTGGTTTCTAACAAAATGTTTTATTCTCTCTTGGTAAGGAGAGTATATTTTCTCCGCGGGTTTTGATATTTATTTACCAACTGCTTCCATTTGCGCTGCTTCTATTTGTTCGATACATACGGGCTCGCGCCGTAATAAAAACTCAAATAAAATATTGGAATAATCAGTATCTGAATTGAAAAAAACATATGATCGATATAAAGCATAAGAGAAAAGAAACGAAGCTATCTCTTATTTCATTTGCTGCAAAATTATTTAGAATGTTGTTTTCGACTCCTTTGTTTTCTTTATCATCCTATAAACAAAGCAAAAATTAAAAATTAAAAATTATAATTTGAAACTAATAATAATAAGTTGTGCACTGAGGAAAAAAGTATATTCAAAACCTCCAGAATATGGGCAATGGAGTAAGTTTTCAAACATTAAAAAATTAGATTACAAACGCTTTAATTTTCCACAAACTGTGGCTTTTTTCCATCATGACGTTTGCGCCATTTTGAAAATAAGTGTAGACAGAGCTGACTGTAGATAGGCTAAACTTGAACTAACACTCATGACTAACAGTTACAAGCCCACAACTGTTATAAAAATGTATAAGTTATAAGTAGTAAAAATAGCAGTCATTAAAATAGCATATTATTCGCAAAAAGGCATCCTTTCATATTACGATGGATCCTTCGAAAAACTGCCTTGAACACTTTAACCGTGATTTTAATAACAATTATCTTCGATGAAATTAGTTTGAAGAAGAAAGCAACTTTAAATCTTTTCTTCAAAGTCTCTTCTGGCGTAAATGAAACTTTTTGCTGAAAAATATGCTTTTTTATAACTGCTGTAATTTTGTAACAATAATTTATGACTGTCAGGTTAAATTTTGTTTATTTTAATTTAGGATACTCTGATTATAAGGAATAGTCAAACTGAAAAAAAAACAACTAAGTGAGAGGGAAAAGCTTTTCTAATCGATTTTAATTTCAAAAGTAACACTACAACATGACATTCGAAAAATTTGTCAGAATTTAGAATTAATCTTTGTGTTATCTTTGATCTTTATCTAGTCTTTGATCTTATTCTTTGATCTTTATCTAGTTATGAAAATCTATCCAATTTTACATTTGCCCATTTCGTAGCATATTTTGATTTTGTTGTATTTTTCAAGGTTCGAATCTTCATTTAAATTTTTTTGTTCTACAAATAAATTTGAAAAAGGTTTTTGTTTTGAGTTAAAATCATTAAAACTATTGTTTTTGTTTTTTATTTTTGTAGAATAATCTTTAAGAAACATTCCCACAACCAAGTAATTATGAAATAAAAATATTTACAGTATCAATTTCCTTTTACAATAACCTAATCTAATCTTTTCATAAATTATTCATTCATCAACTTTATAATTTTTTTTGATTGAATTATTCAAAATCCTCATTAACCATACTAGAAAATTCAAAGCATTTTAAAATCTTGTTCAGAAACTTTTTATCTGGCGCTTTATTTCACTTCGAAACTCACATTCAAATTATTAATAGAGCAAACGGAGCATTTCAACTAATTCGAGCACGTTATCAGCACCTGTTCCGCTCAACTCCCACATCTTGTTTCAGGATCCCATATTGATGATTTGAGTCGAAACAGAGAATTCTACGGTGCTGTTAAGGCATTTATGAGATAAGTTTGCAAAGGGAAAACTTAAGTGGAAATATTCAGTTCAGCTTGATTATGAAACAGAATCACAGTCGTCAATTGAATACGATATATGCACTTCGGAAATCAGCTTTTCCAGATTTTAGTATTTGATATCTACACATTATTTAATTGCTAAACTTTAACGCCGAATGATTTAAAAGTGTCAAACAATAAAAATCTTGATAATGCTTCATAGTACGGATTTTAATCATTAAATAATTTTCATATTTATATTGATAAAAAGTGTAGAATTAAAATATAAATTATAAAATTTAGCGACTACGTTGGATAAATTATTTTAGTAAAACAGGTAAAAATTAGTAAAAATAAGAATTCATTAATTGTTAACCTTATATTCTTTGTTCTATTCTGCCTTGCAGCAGAAAATTTACAGTAATTGATAAAAAAAAATTCAAAATTCAGACTTTTATATATTTGTTTTTCTTTATCAAATAAGATTACTAAATAAAAATAAAAATATTAATTTAAAAAATTAATTTTGTTTTTTCAGTTTTTTGAAATTCCGCTTTATCAGCGATAACATTAGATAGATAGCTAGATTAGCTATCTATTCTATTTTAGATATAGAAAGAAAGTAGTATAGAAGTTCTTTAAATTTCAGCAATAAAAAGAGCATAATTGTCAAGCTCTTTTTCCAGAAATCTATAGTGAAGCACGCTGTTTTTTCATTTGCACGTCAGTATTAGGAAAGCACTCGCAGTTGTGCCTGAATTACGACGTTGATTGGACGTGTTGATTCAATATATTACTATTTATATAGATTAAAACTTTGTGAAAAAATCAGCCCAAAGGAAATTCCTGCCACATAATTTATCGAATTTGCTTTATTATATTTAACAAACTTAATTGATTACATTAAGGACAAAGTTAAAAAATTTTGTAATGATATTGCTCTAAAATTCTGATATTACATATATTCTGGTTTTGTTACAAAATTGCAAATATTCTCTAAAACTTTTTGCACTCGTGTAACTTAAAATTGCTTCATATTTTCTGAAAAAGATATTCCTAAAAATTATCCTTAAAAACATGAAATGAAAGAAAAAGCTAAAATTTTTATTTTAATACTGAAATAACTATAGAGAGAATGTTTAACAGCTTAGTTAAACCTCGATTCATTCTTCCCGCATTTTTCATATGTATCATCTTGTTTTAATGGTCCCGTGACCAGCGTTATTCTTATAATATTAACAACACCCATCTAGACCCCTTTTAAAACTAGCAGATTCTCGTGTCTATCGTTCAAAAATTCGAATGACATTATTTTGTTTGAAAGAAAAACAACTCCTGGTGCTAATTAGGAAGGAAAAAATGAGGACTTCTACTGTTTTGGTAAAATGCCTGAAATATCGCATTTGATGTTTATGCAACACATGACGAAAATGTTATAACTTGTGTTGTAGGCTTAAAAAGTGGTTGCAGCAGAAGCTGAAAAATTGCAAAGTGATAATGAAAAAGACAACGAAACGGAACCACAACCAGTACCAACGTTGATATCTATGTATCAGAAGATGAAAGCGTTAAAACTTGTGTTGTCGGTTTAAGAAATGGTTGAAGGAGAAACTGAAAAAGTGAAAATGATAACGACAAAGAAAACGAAACGGAACCACAACAAGAACCCACGTTACGGAATACCAATAACTAATCGTAATATATATACTAATACAATAGCTAATACTACAGCTAATACTTATTTTATTTTATAACCGTCGTTGTACAGCCAACCCAAATTTGGGTTTACGACTAATAATGCTCAACTCCGTAGCCTTGCAATTTTGAGCCGAATCTAAATGACAAGGGAACTCCTGGATCAAGTGTTGGGAGAAATTTGCCTTCTAGGAAGACTTTTTGATGGAACCAACCCGCATTTGCGTTACAGCGAGAAACTCCCGCGATTAGCCAGACAGCAAGGGGACTCTAACCCATGATCCATCTACCGCTGAGGATATTTCACGCAAGCACTGTGCTCGGTGCAAGCCGGATGCGGAATTCATATCAACCAGCCATCGCGAGATTCGAACTCGGTTAACCTTATTGGAAGGCCAACGCTCTATCCCCTGAGCCATCGTGCTCAGCTTATTATAAATATAATAAATTTCAAATTTATTACTTATTTATTACTTTTTATACACATTCAGGTAATTATTTGATATTTTATGATGACCCGCATTTGTCGTTTTCACATATTTATCACGTGTTTACAATGAAAGGTCCTGTGAGAAACGATCAATCGATTCTACAAAAAAAAATTCTGTTAATTAAAAAAATGATAAATAATTAAAATAAATGTTTTTTTAATCTGCACTTTATGAGTTATTAAAAATAATTTATCGATTTTTGAAGTATTTCGAATTATTTCATCGGAAAGAAAGAAAGTAAATTAGCGATATACTGAGTATCATAAAGCACAAGCATTTTCGGAACATAATTATTGTTGATCTAATAATCGGATTTTCACGTACTAAAGCTCAATCTTAATTTTTCGAAAGACTGTTCCTTAAATATGCTAATCAATTTATGCAGAATATATTTTAAGTTACAAAACCAGACACAAAAACGTACTGTATCTGAAATAAACATGACCTTAATTACGTAATTTTTTTAATAGTTATCGTGCAATCAAATTTAAATTAAACGATCATTTTAAAGTTTGATAATTCAGTAACTATTTTGACCGATTGCATTTTTGTGCTTTGCCATATAAAACTATACATTTTGAAAAGATGTAAAAATTTGTATGTCTTATAATACCGATTTGTGATTAATGTTGCCCTTTGCAGCCACTGTTCAAGTTTCAGAATCCTGGAACAAATAGTTCTGAAATAATAATAGTGACACACAGACATTGAGCTTTTTCTTTTATTATTATAAACTACAGCTAAGCACCCGTTCCTAATACGATCATCCATTAATATTAGTCAGCATTACACAACCATACGTAAAACTAAAAGGTATATATTGACAAAATTGAGAATGCAAAAGCTCCTTCATTATTATGATTGTTATTATCCCTTCCTTCTTCAGATTCCTTTACATAAATGCTCAAAGCAAAACAAGTTTCAGGATTCATATAATATCGAAAATGATGTTGTTAATTGCAGCCGTTTCATGATAGTCAACTTTTAATATATTCAAGCGATATTAGCAATAGATTTTCACTTTAGAATAAAACTTGTTTTACATAACTCAATTACTCAATTTTAAATTATTTAACTATACAGAAACGTGTTTCAAAAGCATGACTATGAACAAACTAAACACCTGAATTCAGATAGCTTTAAAAGTATTTGGCGTTACTTTCACAAGCCATGTTCTTTGATTGTACTTACTTGACTTAAGAGGACTCTAAACAGCGGCGGAATTTAAAGTAAGGAAAAAGTAGGTTCAGGCAAACCTAGAGTAAACCGTGACGTTTAAATTCCCGAGGTAAAAATTTCAAAATGCAAACAAATTATCGGAAGAGAACTTCTTCATTCTCATAATTTATATTCGTTTTGATATTTTAAAAACTTCTTTTCAGAATTCAAAACTTCGTGGCTTACTCTAGGATAGTCTGGATTTCTTTTCTCTTTACTTTGAACTTGAAAACATTGTGATGAGAGTGAAAGAGAATTGGCGAAAAAAAAATTCTCTCTTAATTTGGCGTCTTCTTAATAGATCAAAAATGGACAATTATAAAAGGCATGCTATAAATTCTCAGTTAAAAACCTTTTTGATTAAATAGTGCTGCAAAGCAGAAAACATCACTTGTGTTATCTTTTAAATAATTGGAAAAAAACAGAATCAATTCATTTGTCCCGCGTAATGGTAAAAAAGTAAAACTCATTTTTTGCATATCATTCCTGATTTGCTTTCAATTTGCATGTCACTAACTTTTGGGATCTGGAACTGAAATAACCTTTTGCATCAACATTACAATGACCCTGTACTTATAAGAGAAAATTCCCCATACAAAGTCATCCATTTATTATTACACAAGATGTTTTTTTAATTAACTTAACAACTTTTAATTTGCTTTTAAACATTTTTATTAAATTTATATTTTAAACGTATGTAGGTTAAATTGTCATTTAAAAGGTAAGTAATATTTCTCTCTTTCTTTGGCAACCATATATATATAAATAAGGATGTCAATGATCATAGGTAGACACCATCAATAACACAGCATGTTATAGGACTGGATGATTGATGAAACAGTCAGTGAGTAATCCAGCGTCTGTCGCTCTAACCTTACATACTTTTAGCGACTTTTCAGGGACAAAAGAAAGAAACTCATTCCTCAATACTGTTGATAAAAACCAACCTCAATTTCTCTTAACAAAACAATCCTATTTGCTTCAATGTTATAAACTTTCAATGGAAACTTTTATACTTTCAAAAATTATTTTATTACTTTTATGAAAAGTAAATGACTTCGAAATTGATTTGTTGTGTAACAGAGGTAAGCTGAATAAAGTGTTAAGGTATGCAAAACACTTACAGATCAGTCATCCTAGCAATTTTTACAATATGTATGCGTGGCCAGAGGCTGTAATCGAACCTTGATTCGTTATGTCCGTATCAAGATGCTCTAACCCAAGCGAAAGAAGATGTACAGTGCTCAAAAAAGGAAAAAAAAGATTACTCTAAATAATTCTTTATGTATGGTCGGATCAACGCGTTCTAGCACGCAATCTTAATGGTTTGAGGGGGGCGACCTCAAATACGCTAATTAATTAGTGCAGACGTATTTCGCCATATCTCGAGAACTTTTTAAAGAATTTTTGCAATGTAAGATACACAAGTACTTACATCATATTAAAGTATGTAATTTTATATTACAAAAATACAAATTTCGAACGAAATCGATTGAATAGTTCCTGAGAAATCGAATTTTAATGAAATTGTACGTTTAAAATCGAATTTTAAATTAACAACTTCTTTAAAATTCGATTTCTTAGGAACTAATCAACCAATTTTGCTCAAATTTCGCATTTTGCCTTGTAAAATTACATACTTTCAAATGATGTAAGAAATTGTGTACCTTAAATTTTATACTTTTTCCGACTATTGCTTCGTAAAATAATAAATCTATAGTAATTTTTTTGTTGCATGGAATTATCTTAGGATAAACGAATTTTATAATTGTGTGCAATGATTTTTCAATTCGCTTAAAAAGTTTTCGAAATATGGTGAAATATGCAAAAAGTAAAATTAACATTAAATGGTTCAAACTTTGGATCGCTCTCCTGACCAAAGTATTGGGACTATATTTCCCAGATTGCGGCTACATCCGATATTTTGGAGGTCAGAAATTCGAATTCGTTGAAAAAAAGGTATGTTTATTCAAAGAAAGTAAATTCGTAAGTCTGATTTTGTAACTTAAAATATCGCCTGCATTAATTAATTAGCAAATTTGAGGTCACTCCCTTGAACCATTAAGATTAAGTCATACAACTTGAAAATCCGATCATTTGATCAAAAGTAACTCAGGGTGGTTCTTTTTTTTTTCTTTTTTTTTTGCGCATTGTACATTCCTGACCAGGGGAGGTTAGGAAGTTTTGTAATATACACTATCTCCCTTTTTGGTGCTTACTAAAAGTCATTGCAAGTAAAAGTTTATACTAGTGGCCAGTCGTGAGCATTTTTCGAGATTGAGAAGCCTTGGCGTAGCAGTGATTGAAGTTGCCATTTTAGTGACGCCTTGACCTTGTTTGAGACCCACGTGATTCATTTATCGAATCAAGGCAAACGATAGAATGTGACAAAGTACTATAGTGCTGCCATCTGTCGAGGTATGATATAGTTGCATAATCATTTACCGTAGTCACCATTGTGGAGGAGTGTGTGAGAGATGTTCGTTGGCTACGATCTGGGATCGAACATTGAATGCTTAAGTCAATAGCCGGATATTCTAACCACCATGAGAAAAATTAAACATTCCTACCGCGGTGAGCTGCGGAGGCATAGTAGACGTCAAATGCATAAAATGTTAAATTTAATGCATTCTTCTTTTGAGTAAACGTAACTATTCTGTTGTAATTATGTGAATAGCTTCCTGTCTGTCGTCTCAATTTTTTTTTCTTGCGAACAAAGCACTAAGTATCAGTAAAATTGCTTAAAAAGGAAAATTTAGCGTAACTACAATGGAAATCTTTTTAATAATTTCTGTAAGATCGCTTCGTTGTCTATCGCAGGAAACCATGCATCTCTTATACACTTCATTTTCATCCTTAAATTTGCAAAGTTATTTTAGTGAGTTCCATCACAATTAAAATATTAAATTTTATATTAATGTGCATAATAAATTAATCTCAATTGTAATATATCCAACTATAACATACATTATTTCAATAATTAACATAATAAATTAATATCAACTTTTTTAACAGGGACATTTGTTTGAATATGTGACTTAACTTATATTTATACAGTTAGAAGATAGAAACAATACTAAGATAGAAAGTTTTAGAACACAGATTTAAACTTTGCATCATTTTTTTGTATTAGTTTTTACAAGCAATTTTTTGTATTAGTTTTAACCTTGGCCAAAGAATACCTATCCTTGTTTGTCATGGTTTTTACAAACACAACAGCTTCTTGCAGTTCTTAGCTGCCTCAACTACGCGCTTTTTCTACTATCTTCTATTTGCAGAGCCAATATCAGCCAATGTATGTTGCACTGATTATACATACATACTGCAAGCTAAATGGAAACGGAGGTAAAGAAATTTTCGACTTGCTAACCAATAATACATATGTATATATAAGTCTTATTTCAACGTTGCTAAAATAATTTATTAAAAATAACCATAGCATCGTTATAATAATATTATATATTTATTGTTCTGAAGTAGATAGAATCATTTCAAAGCTTTTTTATGATAACAAAAGCTATGTCCAAAATAATGTTGCATGTCGCAGAAGAAAAAAGATGCTTGGAAAAAGGAAAATGAGTTAACAGCAAAAATAAAATTAAGATTTGAATAAAAAGAAAAAAAGGAAAAGAAAAGAAAGAAGGTAAAACTCCCGTTGAGTAAATATTTTCTCTTTCAATTATAACCCGCACACGCTTTTTCAGATGACGGTTTATTAGTTTTTCTATCTTAAAATTGCCTTATTATTACTTTCTCATCACAGTTCCATTTGTAAAAATAATCTTAAGAAGCTCTGAAGCAGAGTTTTATTTTCACATTTAATGCTAATTCTAAAGAAAAATGTGAATTTTTAGTAAAACCATTGGATTATGAAAAAGTATATTTTCAATGTCGTGAGAAATGCATAACGATTTTTTTTACTTAACGTACACTACCTCACAATAATTAAAGAGACACTTTCAGTTTTTGAAATTTTTTTCTAAATTTCTCAAAATATACATAAAGGATTATTTTGTAACTTAGAGGTGTTTATTCCATGCATTTTTTTGTAATTAGCAATAAGATCTAAAGCTTTCAGAGGCTTGGAAGACCAAAATTAGAGTGCAAAAGAAAACAAGTATATTTTATCTCCCTATGTCGGAAAAAAAGCCAAAAACTTGTAGCTTTTATCGATTACTTTAGATGTTATTTTTAATAACTGCATAAAGTTTCGTAAACCTGGAGTAAATACACTCTATAACAAAAAAAATCGACGCACCAAGAACGCACTAAGACGCTCAAAATCGACGCTCGATCAGGCTGGAATGATGCCGACTGGGGACGTATAGTCTTTAGCGACGAATCTCGCTTTCAACTATGTCCTAACGATCATCGAAGACGTGTTTGGAGACGCACAGGGCAGAGGGGGGATCCTGCCTTCACTATTGCACGTCACAACGGCCCTCAACAAGGCATTATGGTCTGGGGTACCATTTCCTTTGACAGCCGGACCCCTTTGGTCGTCATTAGAGGTACACTTACTGCACAGCGGAACGTCGACGACATCCTAAGACGTGTTTTGCTACCGTTCCTTTTGCAACGCCCTGGGCTGGTTTTTCAGTAGGACAATGCCAGACCACATACGGCACGTGTTGCTATGAACTGTCTGCAAGCTTGTCAAACTCTTCTTTGGCCTGCCAGATCACCAGATCTCTCTCCC